>NW_026570732.1:0-13687 GCF_019649055.1 Paramacrobiotus metropolitanus
ATTGCTACTGTGTACAGCATCTATGCATTTTTTGCCACGTTATTAGATTTCTACTGTATGTCCAGAGCAGCGCTGCAAGAGGTAAAGCCGGCATTATATAGTATCTGCCCATCGTACTGAACGGCGCTACGTTCTATGCAGTCTGCCGCACACTCAAATTGCAAAACGCAAAAAGAGCCCGGCCCACTGCGATCCACGCAGCGGCGTGACGGTATTAAAACCGTGCATATGCCGTTAAAACCGGCAGAGCGCTAATGGACTTGCAGTCAGTCGCAGATCGTTAGCAATTTGGGAACATCACGTTGCCCACATTGGCTTGCAGGATGTGCACTTCCGGTCTGTACCAGACAAGCGATTAAAACTGCAATGTTGTCGTTTTGCAGTTTGCACGGTTTTCTCATATATAGTTATGTTAAAGCGCAGTTAAGCGGGTCGCTAAGCAAGCATTACGAGAATTAAAAACTTCAGAAAGTAGAATATTTGTCAGAAACAGTGTAAATACGCATAAACGTGTGGCAAATAAAACACGCCAAGTGGTCAATAAAATAGAAGAAAAAACTCGTGAAATTGTTTTCCGAATGTTGGGCCCGCCGCTAATCCGTTAATGTGTCCGCTTTCTCAAACACTGCGTTTCTTTTTGACACACACATCTAGTTATAATTTGTCATACACGCTAAATAGAGCTCGAAACAAGTACTGGATAACGGCGGCAAACAGCCAAACAACGGCACATCTCTGGGCAGCGCAGAAATCACGAGACTTGCGAGTAAGAGGCAGGGCCGGCGGGAATCACGCTACACAGCGTTTGCTTACAAACATGTTTTATCCACACAGCGATAGTTTACTGCAGTCCTGCACAGCTATAAATTTCACGACAGATTATCGATCGAATGGATCCGTAAGCGTTCATTCACTTGTGTGGGTTCCACGGTTATGTTGCCGGTGTTTTTTTATCTTGCTTTCACTAAGCGTTTGCAGGCCACGTTTCCTACAATCATACAAATCAAGACTTTCCTTTGCATCTCGCTCAGTGTTTTACGAAATAAAATTGTTTTAGCGGTCCGTAAGAATGCCGACACTAACTAACCTGCCAAATGACGCCGTCGAAGAAGATAGTAAATTGCTGCCTCTTCAGTCAAATGTAAAGGATGACGATGCAGCGCAGAATACGGTTACCCTGACGATCGACCTGCCCAAATCATCCACCTCCGTCAGTCAGCCAGCCAAGGCCTACGAGCTGACCAACGTCATCGCGGCCGTGGAGTTCGCTCCCGGAACGTATTGGGCCTGCAGCCGCGAAGGCTTACTGATGCTGTTCGGTACGGTGCTGATTGTGATCGGCAGTTGTTTGCTGCTTCGCAGTCTGTTTGTCATCGTCTTCATGGCGGAAATGGTCGTCGGCGGCACGATGCTGTTCTTTGGAGTCTGCGCATACTTTTGGACAGCCGCCTGCGCGGCTCCGGTGACGCAGTTGCAGCAGGCGCAGCCTATACGTGTGTTGCAAGAGCACCTGCAATCCATCTTGAAAAGTAAGTGCCACAAGATGCGCTTAAAACAGGCGTTGCTCGGATAAAAGACTCGCAGGATATGCACCGCTCATAAACACAATTTAAATAAGCACTTTTCCCAGTTGGCATTCCGGTTTGGAAGGCGCTCATTACTTTTCTACGCCAATGAGGCAGAATATCTTGATGTTATGCCGCCAAACTGCAAAAATCTGCCTTCTTTCACCAAAACGCATTAGATCACATTCAAACATCAAGAGTTTCGCAAGCAATCGGAACAGAGTAACGTTAATTTGTAACAGCAGCATAAATTTTCTTCTCGTCAAATACTGGGTTCATTCGCTCATCCAAAGTTATGAAACTCAAACCTACAGAGTATGACGAAAGCCAAAAGCAAAGGCAGCACCAGGCCGTCTCCGAACCCAATTGAAGCCGCGACGCACAGCCTTAAAATTCAACTGCTTCCTTCTCGAAGCGATCTTCTAACCTTGACGTTCACAAGTTATTCACTCCACCTTTTGCAGGTCCGCCCCAAATAACATGGTCCATGCAGTGCTACCACGAAGACGACGCCCAACTGACCGTCACTTACACCGCAGCCAACCACCCGCAAGTAGCCAAGAACAAGATCATCACCTGGTCCGGAACCCAGTCCTTCGCCTTCAAATCCTGGCAGGATGTGTCGCACCCCGTGCAATTGGCGCGCCTTGGCTCATTCCAAGCGCTGACCTTTCATAAATCTTTCGTCTTTGCTGATGAAGCGACAAGAGCGGCGTTCACCGCACAAAAAGAGGCTTTCATCAACGCCAACAAGCACCGGGATAAGCTGTTCACCGTGGAGGAAACATTTGAAGTGGCCGGGTTTAAGGAGACCATGCTGGCTGATGCAGGAGGATGCAGCGGCAGTCTGTGCGTGTATGTCATGATGGCGTTGCTGCTGCTGGCCTATCCGTGGTCCTGTCTTGTGAAATCAGGAGAACGGCGGGTGGACTACCGTCTGGTGAAGATGCTGTCCACCACTCATGACCGCATTAAAATTGCGCCGGTGATAATACCGGTTATTGAAGAGTACGTGGGAGAAACCGAAGATTACTGAATTGAATTTGCTATCCAATCTCCCAGCTCATTCATAGAAACAGAAGTCATAGAAACAGTTTATGGTGTCTGTGGCATGTGCACAGTGTATTAATTATTCCTGTTTTGCTGTTATCCAACATCAGTGATTGTCCGAAGTTTTACTTTTTGGAGAGTAGGGCTTTTCTGGTATACACCCAGATATGTACCGGTGAGATGTTGCGTTGGATCAGAATTATTATGAATTATTGTGAATTTGAGTTTCTGATTACTGTCTGTGGTGAAATCTCTTTGCAGAATATGTGGATCCGGCACCTTCTCAGTATTTATGCGCTGGTTTTGATATGGTTCGGACAAACCGAATAATGCTCTCTGGTTAAGTTATTTGTACCGTCCGTAGACTGGCGTAGTGTAATAAAACACGCAATTTTAAAGTCCTGCGAAGTGCAAACCATGAACTCAGATGTACAGGAATTTGTTCGTGAAAACTGTAGCCTCACGAAAGAAGAAGACGAAGAGCGACCGATTAAACCTGGTACAGCTAACAAAACGAAAAAGCTGAATCCTCTACTATGAAGTGTGCTTCTGGAGTAGGTAAAAGGCCTAAACTACGGTCAAATTCTTATGCGTCTACTGCGAAGCGTTATCCGCGTGGCAGTAATCAGCACTTGACGAAGTACTCTACATTTCTGCTTCCATACGTAAACCTTTTAGCAATATATCGTGTATGCAAGAAAACACAAAACCGTCTGCTCAACTGTACACAAACCACGAAGTTATGTAAATGCTTGGATCAATCAGATTGTTGTAATTGTACTGTTGTAGTTAATTGTTATAGCAGTACTTGTACAAGTAGTATCCTTTTGTCGTGCATAAATAATTGTATTAAGAAATTTGACTACCGAGTCAAAAAACAGAACCCGTGGACCTTTGTGGTGGTAACTGGTAACGGTAGGTAAATATTATTTTAATGACTGCAAACATTAAGCGGATTTATTGACTCGGATAACGGTTAAATCAGCAACTCAAGCTCGATTGCAGGAATGGGACTGTACACTAGCACCTCCTTGACCAAGTACACCGGATTTGCGTTCGGCATCGTCTTCATCGTCAGCGGTATTCTGGCCCTGGTCGCCGCCGGCGCTATCCGACAATCCAAGAGAAAGGCCCCTTGCTTTATTAGCACAAGCCAGTTAGAATACATGAATTGGCAACAGATAGAGAATTACAATAACAAAATTTCTTCTAATTTATCCGCGCCTTCCATTGTCCCCAGCACGGAAGCCGCGTTGCCTCGCTGTATTTCGATCGACAGACGTTCGATCGACCCCGTGCTTGACCATTACGGCCCTGGTGCTGGGCGTCCTTAGCAGTTTGCTGGCTTTCGGCATCCTGATCTGATATAGCCTCCTTGCCGACGCCTATCGCAGGCTATCTGGAATTTTAATCGTGATGAGTCCAGCCGCCATCGAATTACAAATTACAAAACTGGAAAAGCATAGCGATTTGGTTAATTGGTATTTTATCATTTTGGTAGTAATGCAAATTTTCAGTTTCTGCGAACTACAGAATATACAGAAGTACGTGTAAACCAAGTAACACTGCATGATAAATTCACACCTATAGGCTACGGCATGGTTCACGTTAAGTTTTCTTTTCCGAGCATGTGTTTTAACTTGTATCAACAGTATCCCACACTCCCCCAAATTTACTACTTTTTATAATCAATGCCTGTCCCATCGTGTCTCTGGTGTTGGTTAGCAATCCAACCACAACAAGAAACGGTTCACCAAAAACGTTTCGGGTCCATGATGCCGCAGATTGCAGGTAAATTTTATAAATGATGACGTTAACGAGGATGTTGTACACAGTGAGACGTGGTGTAATGTTGATAAGTCGTCAAAACAATGGGCACTCGAGGAACAGATTTGCAGATGCCGCAGATACAAAAACAGTTAAAAGTAGCACGTGATACAGATTACAGACAAAGTTGTGAAAGCGACATCTGCAGAGCCTGTGAATCCATCGGTAGAAGTCCTTCCGTCAACTATTATGAAGCGATGTGAGCGAATGTTGTAAATACGCAGGTTTTAATGACGCGATCCTGGGAGGAGATGCAAAGACTTCATTGTCTCCTTTCCTTTATTCTTTAAAGCCTTGTATTCTTGTTTTGCCCGCTTTTGTAGACTGTTTGGCTTCTTCGAGAAATTGCATTCTGCTCCATGCAGAGTTTCGCGGTATCTGCTGCGATCTAACTCGTTTGTATTTTCGAAGCGCACCATATCACGGAAATTTTGTCCGAAATTCTTCAGTGCATACAACTGTTCGATTTCTTTGCGCATACCTTCCGCAGTGATATCAGCGTCGGTTGCACCCTGAGACCTTGCTCTCTCCATTAAATCTCTTTCTTCCTTGTAGCTTTCCCGCATTCTTTTGCATGCTGCCAAACGTTTCCGGTCAGAATCGGTAGCTCCATCTTTCAGGAGACCGAGAGACTGCTCTGCCTTTTTGATTAAGAAATCTAAATAATCCTCAAGGGCATCATTATAAGGAACCATAGATTTGGCCTTTAAGAAGCACGCAAACTTGGATGAGGCCCGGGTGATGATTTTTTTTTCGCGTAAGAGCTCTTTCTCTGCTTCTTCAAGTCGTTTTAAAGTCTCCTCGGCCGCTCGGATAATTCCACTCTGCGCATCTAGCAACGAACGCACCGAAACATCCACCACTTTTTCGTCTTTTTTGAAACACTCGTAATGAATATGCATGTGCTCCTTATAATTACAGCCGCAACGGGAGCAGTTTTGGGTAAACCATCTCATAGCATTGCACCGTCGGAGTTTATCTTGCGTCGCCACCTCGGGTGGTACCTCCTTCAGCGTGCAGTTTTCATGACAAACTGTTTTATAGTTGATCTTCGTTTCACCGTTTTCGTCGCGGAGTACCTCAATGCATTTTGCCGCAGCGCAGACAGTCCTTGGAACTGAGCTTGATTTTACATGTAGGCGCTGCACTGGGACGTATAAATCTTTTTCTAATACGGTTTTGTCGGCAATTTGGCGTTGTAAATCTTCTCTTTTTGATTTAATCAGTTCCACATTGTTTTCGAGGAGCGTTGAGATTTTCCCTAAGGGTTCCGTAAACTGCAAAACAAGGCGGCGAGCTTCGTTTAAAGTTACAGTATTGCGGGTGTTATGGGGCGGAAGCGAGAAGATATGGTCCAAAAGCCTTCTTGTTTCTCCCACGGATGTTTTCCAGCTTTCTGCAAAATCCTCTTCCTCTTTTTCCGTAAAAGAAATGCCGTTCTCGGCTGCCGCCAGAAATCGTACTGCTTCGTTGTCCATGCAGTACATCGTATGTAGCGATAAATGGATGCTCAAGTCAGGCTTATTCTGCAAGAGGGTCTTTAATGGCGGGAGGGTATCTCCCGGCAAATACGAAGTCGATCGGCTGTTCGTGAACACAAATATAATATTTTCAGCTGCATCTTTATGGAGGTGCGTCAGCAGCTCGTTTATACAGAACTGGAAGGTAACCGTCAGCCTGGAATTATTGGGTTTGAGGAGAATGCAAATTCCATGTATTTCAGATAAAAACGCAATATGGCCCAACACTTTTCCGAAATTAAGACGATCCTGCTCATAGCCTCGTGTATCTCCCACTCCAGGAGTGTCAATAAGCCTAATGATACCATCACCGTAAGGAAATGCAAACGATCGCGGTTCCTGAGTAACGGAACTTCCATCCACGCCAACGTTCTCTGCGACAAACTCGTCTTCGGTGCCTGTGTTGCCGATGTTCGCTTCCATTCGTACTTTGGTCTGATCGAAATTTGAACTGGTTTTCATGAATTCGAATGGAATCCAACATTTAAGCTTGCCTTTTTTGGCATCTCCAAGTTCACCGTACGTAAGATAATTTATAATTCCATTGATCCAAGTAGATTTGCCGACCCCGGTTTCACCTGCAAATCATCATGGATTAACGAGCTGTTCGGTGAATTGTGACAAAAATCTATTATACGAATTTAGGTAAATCAGTTTTCCCAAATCAGTATATGTGTGATATAAACTGATTGATTGTATTTTTATGAGTGAAGTTCATGTATGGGCATATGCATTGTAAAGGTTGAGATAAACTTTTAGTCCGAATTCGATAATTCGAATTTCTATCGCTACGGTACGTTCTGCAGATAGATTATAAGTATTACACACTTTAAGAAATGATTTTTTGCGGTAACACCGTAACGGCATGATCTGTACAATACATTACTCCCGTTTAGCTAGCTTAAAAGCAAAAAACACATTCTCGTTGTCAACCATGTCGTTAAACGTTCCAAGAACAGAGACAGCGTTTCCCCGTTGTATCTCAATACTGATTTTCTGGCGCAAAAACTCTCCTGACCGAGGATTACCAGTACAATCGCTGATCTTTCGCGACAGCTCCTTGAAGAATTTCTTTGTGAGTGGTCCAAATGTGCCCGTGGTTTCGAACGCGATCGGCTGTACTACATATCGGTCTGCAAGTCCATCGTACTTTCCTAGCTTATGGTTTTCGCGTGCTTCCGCTGCACTTCCCGGCACCCGTGACGTCCGGGCGATGTACGTTTGAGCGAACGTGTCTGCCACTGTCACATCCCATACTAACGGTTTTCCATTTTTCCAAGGGAAAACGGTAACTCCGTCTGGTCTTTTGCCATCTCCTCTGTCCAGTCCCGGCGGCTCGAGGGACGATGGCATTCGTGCAGAGTTCAAGGCTCGCTTTGTCACGTCATTCAACACGGCGTGAACGCCATGCCTTCCTTTCGCTAACTTGCAAACCAAGCCATGGTGTCCCAGGCTGTCCACTACGTTACCGCAACGGCATACATGCTGTTCGCAGACCGGGGCTCCCAACCGTCGCGCAACGGCTATGCGTAAGTGGGCATCTTCCAACAGGTTTCCGAAGAGGGATACTGGCAATGCTGACAACCAGGCGCGCGACTCCGATGAGGATGCAGCCAACAGGCGGGCAGAGGTAATTACGTCGGCGTTCTCCATCATGCGGGATGCTGTCTGGGTGTGCTGTGGCGTAGTCCATGCGGACTGAAACCGGCGACTTTCTGTGCGAGGGGGTTCGGTGGAAAAGCGAGATGTCCACACTTCTATCAGGCGGTTACACCGATCCTTGATGGATTCATTGCGGGTAACATTACACACCATGTCGACAGCACCATGGACTGATGAGGTGTAAGCAGCTAGCGCCACTTCTGTTGCGCTGATCAACCCTAAGCCTCCAAATTTCGTGGGTAACGATGCTTGGTTCCATACTGTGTCCGACATTGCAACATTGGTCAGCTGTTCCGCTTTAAATCGGATGACATCGTCGAATTTCCGTAATTCTTCAGGATACTGCCAGCAGGGAGAAGTTCTAAGAATATATAACAATTTCGGCAGCGACAAGCAATTCTTTAACAAGAAAAACGCCTGATGTGAAGGCAATATACCGAGCTGGTCGGCAAGCACTTGTGCTTGACCGACCTTCCTCATCAACGCGCCCGCAATCGCTTCGCTCAGCAAGGGTGAGCCTAACAGTTCCAGTTCCTCCGGTTTAGAAATGCGAATGTCCGGTACCGCGTTTAGGAATAACTGGGCTACGTTTTCACGCTCTGCAGGTGTTCCGCCGTCCACGAATAATTCACACTTTGCCGTGTTTAGTCTTAAGCCCACTGCGGCGGCTGCTTCTTGGAGATTTACCATATCGTCTTTAACAACTTGAGGGTCTCCAGCAGACACACCGTCATCCAAAAACCACAGGTTAGTTTCGGCTTTAATCTGGGAACAAACATCTTGTGTTAGTAAACCATAGAACATTGGTGCACAAGGATCGCCCTGCTGGACACCGCTAGCGGAAGGTATGGTGACACCACTGGCTTATAAGTTATATATACAGATTACATTATACGAATTTCTATCTGTACGTTTTACATTGAGAGAATAACTTGCCTTATATGTTATAGAAGCTTTGTACTGTTCTTACTGTTAACTACAGGCGTAGTAATAAATTTCAAAGGCAAAAATTAGTACACAATGCTTTTTTAAACAGTCTATAAATTCGTATACGAGGAGATGGCGAGGGCTTCTTTCAGCACCCTTGCACTTGTTGTCGTCACCCGGTTGGACTATGACGCTGCGACAGCAGACGTAGTTAAATAAGGCGCGGTACATAAACGCCTTGTTTAGCCACAACGTAAAACACCAGCCGGGTGACGGCAGCAAGTACAGGGAGTGCTGAACAACGCCCTTGTCATGCCCTCGAATGTACTCGTAGTCGAGTTTGATTTCACCATAATTTTACAGTACGCCGTACCGAGAATTAGAATGTTAGTTTCTTTCATCGTCCGTAAACGACTTAAATGCTCCCTCAGATAGCTCTCGTGATCAGGCAAAAAGGATCTCGCGTTGGGGCCGTGAACCATTTGATCGCACCGAAATGCGAAGTCCTTGGCGCCCGCTTTTCCGCATGAGCAATATAGGTGATCGTCAAAGCCGTATTCCAAATGACCTTTGCATCTCTCGCAAATCCATCTCCGAATGTGGTTTAAGCACCGTCCCGGACGAACCGAGTTGGGACAGGGAAGTTCTACAAGGCAGCGCTTGTTGGGCTTCCGACTTGGCTCAATATAAGCGGCCCTTGCGATGCATTCTCTTGTTAAATGGTTTTCCTCAGCTACAAGGTTGGTAATCGCGCAGACTGATCCCCGGTAAAGCGCAACCGTTGGTTCATCGGGCCACAGCTTATCCAGATATGTGTCACAATCTACACATATAAATAATGTGTCCTTATCCTTTTCTTCATCGAGATATCGGTGAAACACGTCCCATGAACGACCCCACTCATGACGACTTCCAAATCGAAAAACCTCACGATAATACAGCACATACACGTCCTTTCTGGCTCCTTTTTCCATTAACACATCTGTTAGTGACTCTTTGTGACCGACAATTGTCACCCCTTCGTGCTGTAAAAAATCCATTATCGACATTTTTTGTTTCAAAAACTCAAATTTGGAAATGAAAAATGATATGGCAGACGGGGACTGCGCTCCTTCTTCGAAAGACTTTCGTAATTCTTCCAGCTGTTCGACCGGCTGCTCTCCCAAACGCACACTGACTAGAGTTGACTTGATATCCGACTTCAGTTTCTGTTCGGCCGCCAGCAGCTCCTTTCGTCGTTGAACGGTGGCATGATAGTACACCATGTCAATACACTGCTTATGAGCGGCGATTTCTCGAATCAGCTGGGATAGTTGCTGTCGACTGCTAGATATCTCGTCGAGTAAATCAATAAGAGCCGACACAGAACCATCGTCAATTTCGCGGACCAAACGACTCTTCTCAGCAGTAACGCCCAGTACTTGGCAACAGATATGTACTGGCACTAGCGTGTATGACACGGGCACTCCTTTACCATCGTTAACACTCTTCGCTAGTGCAGGTAGCGTTTGCATAAAGGTTTGTATAGATTCCAATGAAACTGCAACATCCGCCGGAAAGTCAACATCACCATACATCTAGAAATCAAACCATGGTCACCGCTGGGTTGTAGTTAACTAGCCGAAAAATATAGCTGTTTGAATTTTGTATAAATTTCGAGTAATCAACTTAGTAGATTGTTTTGTAGTTCGTATCGTAACAGTATACATTAGTTTTCACGTCGCTGGATCATGTACAAATACGTTCACAACTTCACATATGTACATGCACATTTTTCCGTGTATTCGACGCCCACACTTAGCACTCATAATATAAGCTTTCGACACTTATACCTTAAAGGAAACTGTTTTGATGTCCCGAAAATTCGACTTGTCTAGTTCTATATTTCCACCGGCACCGATCGATTTTTTCAATCCAGTTACCATGCCTTCCAACTGGCCTTCCACGTCCTTTACGTTTTCATTTTTTGACACAACTGTTTCAAGAGTAACTGCAGCGTAGGCTCCCCAACCCACTTTCGCAACGATATGGGTAGCTTGCGGGGATAACATAGCTCTCTCCGAAATAACATCCTTCAGCGCAGTGTGGGATAAATTCAGTGACTCTTCTACAGTTCGGATTTGGAAGAGGAGTGTCGCTTTTGCTGTTTGCGAAGTTTGTTTTTCTTCGTACAGAAATTTTCCACAACCGCTAACGGATACCAGATTACATGCCACTCCAAGCTTTAGGTCACCACGAATGTCGAATTTATCAAATTTTTCTTCCAGCGTATCGGAGATGACAATTTCGATATCGGAATGTGTTGTGGACGTTATGTTCCTACAAGGTGACGGTATGACATCCTTCATGATGCTAATTCCCAAGAATGTACCATGGTAGGCGTCATAAAGTTCGGCGAGACCGGCTGCTCGGCCAAGTGATGGACGAATCCATGTGGTGCTGTTCCCTGTTCCTAGAAATAACAACTTCAGATTAAACGTGTTTGATGCTCAGCGCCGGAGTGAGCGGTCTGTGCTTCTACATACGATTGCAGAATTAAATCGAATAGTGGACACTGGACATGCACATTTGTGGACATGCACAGAATAAGTAAAGTGGAGCCGCAAAAAAAGCGTGGTTAATAATAATAATGATTATGACAGTACTACTGTAGTCCATTTCTATACCGTCGGTACATTGCACTATAAAAAACATCGTCATGCAGTGCGTTATTCTATGACCATTGACTCTGCTCCGTCACACCCCTCCTTTAAGGGGAGGGCTATGAGATGAAAGTCGGTTTCCCATTCTACAGGGTCTTTTATTTTATTATGAATTATAAAGATCTTTTTTGAATACTTTTTAATATCGAATACTGCTATGCACTGGGTTCGGGTGGCGACCCGTCGACCACACATTTTCTAAATATCGTTTCCATACAAAAAAGTGAAAAGCCAAAATTTTTCCTGTTTGGTTCTGTTTTGCTATCCTGGAACATGCGCATTCACCTTTTCTTTGTCAGTCGGCCTCCAAGTCAAACAGCGTGATAGTTCATATTTGCGGTTTCACAACTCTAATTAGGTCTACGCTAATTACAACCGACTTTACTAGTGCTGACTTTTATGAACTGCTTATTCGGGCTAACACTATAATAAATTGTACCAAGAAACTAAGAAAAATCGGAGCTCACAAGTCATTGCAGAGGATATTATTGTATTTCAGAAATTCCAAAGTGCGAGATAGCGCTAAACTACTGATTGCAAGCAAATTACCCGTACTTCTAGTGCGAGAAATCACTAATTTGTTTACAGTTTTCTACGTATATGTACTGTATTTTTTATTCCGATTTCGAGAAAGAACAGCAACATCGACATGATAATAATACAGTACACCCACACTGTTTTGTTCCTGTATGGTATTTGCAAACCAAAAAATAAAGCAAAATGATTCAAAATGAAATAATGAACTTCATATTAATTTTCTTATTCAGCGGAACAGATGTCTAAGTGCTCGAAACAACTTAATCTAACACCACAAACTGCAAACAGGAAGAAAGTTTAATTAGAAAAAGTTAAGAAAAACAGGAGTAAAGTTTACTTTGTTCAAAAGCAAACAATGCCAACCGCTAAAGCTAACCGTATACACGCAACAAACCGTACGAGAACGTCTGAAGTATAGTTCCGTATACTGAATCATCTCTAAGGTATTTAGCTTTGCTGATAGGAACAGACAACGTGCGGCTTGCTCCAAACAAACGGTAGCGAGCGTATTCTTATTTGTACAACTGAAGTAAAGATTTCTGATTTGTGGTGTACACACTCTGAAAACAGAAACGGAAAAACGGAGAACAAATTTTTAATCTACAAAATTAATTGTTCGTTTGTTTATTACAATCAGTTTATGCATTACGTAAAAAATTTAAAATTACGCGTTACATAATTCTTCTGATCAAAGCATCGTTGCGTTGTAGACCACGCTACGACGTTTTGGTAGGTCTTTCCAAATTATTTGTATCTTGGACCATAGTTGTACCGGGACCGGAACCTGTGCAACTATTTCAACTGAATTTTTTGAAAACGAACAAATTTGACGAAGTTGCGGGTGTTATTGTTGACTGATTTCAGTCCTTTCGATGTCTCATACTTATACAGGACGCGCCGACTGCCGAATCCACTGAGCGGTCTTAAGCACTTTATGTTGTATGGTTCTTCCTGCCGTACCATCAGGCCTAAACTCTATGCTCCCATGTCACCATAACCGAAAATTGAACGTGCTGCGTTTCTTAACAATAAAGCAGGCTTGCTGCTTCGACATGGGTTTGTAGGTTCGACTGTATAAATTCGGGTGTTTACTTTATCCAGATTCTATACGGTGGACGATCACGTTACTGATTCGTACGCGTTGTCTCAATGAAAATTAATATAATAATTTTAACTACTTAATATACTGTAGCTTATGGAAAAATCGATAATTAATATACGTAGCTTATTTAAGCATTTTAATACAAATATCTGTATTTGTGAATAATGATAATTATCATATAAATTGTACATTCAGGATGTGCACGGTATGCAATAATTATGTGATATAGTAGAAACGTGAAAAGAAACACACAAAAAATTAAAAGGCCATTCGGTATTTCGGAAATAAATAGTAACAGTTAATTTTTTATGTTGCTGCATATTTTACTGATACGTTGCACGTACCGCCATTTATCCGGCTTGCATTTTCGGTCACTTCGATTTTTTGTTCCGGAAGAACAGACAGCATTTCCGTTATTAAAGCTCAGAAAATTTGCGCAAAAAACGCATTTATCAAGTGCACGAGAATTATCTCAAACTGCGAAGTACTTATGAAATAGCTAAAACATTAATAAGAACGGCTCGACTAAGTTGTCGGTAAGTAGTAAGAACGTACTGCGTAGCAAGGTGGCGCAAACGGGTTTCAGCATTTGTTTGTGCCATGCAGTTACCTCAACATTCATCTTAGGCCAACCCATATTAGTCGCAGCAGTGTTTGGTTTAAACTTTGAAAGTTTGGTCTTTGGTGAGATATGTGATGACCCGATTTGAACAGGTGAACGGATACTGATAAATTGTCGGCGTCGTTGTTTGCTTGTCACTGCCGGATGTTTGCGAATGAAATGAATTATACTGC
>NW_026570733.1:0-13371 GCF_019649055.1 Paramacrobiotus metropolitanus
GCGGTCCAGCCGAACGACTTTACGACTATCACTCCGCAGGCTGCCCGGGCGTTGTGTTGGCACTGCGCTCCGTCGACTGTAGTTTTATCACGGTCGCTTGACCAAAACAACGGTTACACTCGGGCTGAGTTGACAAAGCACTTCTGATTAATTTTCTGCAGTGTACGTGCCGGCAGCTGTCGCCCGGAGCTGTAAAGGGCAACCTCCAACACGTGCTTCGTATGCGGCATCTGGAGATTGCTGCCTGGAATTATCGCGGCGCTTATTGGTGCCATTGGGGTTAATTTTCCACTTGATCAAATTATTCTGCCCTGCAATCGGCTGCTGTGGAATTCCTGCCGCCGCCACAGCGCCCCTGTGAGCACTATATTGGTGCTTTAACTCTCTTTAAGCATTCAAGTAATGCAAATAACCGATTTAATTTTGTCAGTAGAGCGCAAATGTCACGAAACGCGAATCCCCGACGCATTTCGTTTACGAAGCGGGAGCGCAGCTGTTGCAAAGATGGATCGTTATAAGTATGGACGGCAGTGCCTTGGAGGCGCGCAATTCCCACAGAATGCTCAGGCTGCAGTGGCGAATGGACAGCCAGGAAACGGGCATCACTTCCGGCAAAACACAAAAGGCCGGCACGCTGCAGTCTGCGGCTTTGCGCACACTGCAGCACAAAACACAGCACTACTGTACAATACAGTGCACAACAGCAGAAACTCCTCGTCCGATATGGGATTAACAAAAAATCAAAGGGACTGAGAGCATGTAACAAACTGGTTGTGCAGTACTGTACAGTGCACAACGTCAGCAGCTTTTCCCAGAAGCATACAAAGTGTTCGGCTACGTCTTTTATTTCGTGGTCCATTAAACTTGGCTGGCACGTTGTATTTATATCATATAATAACATGGTGACCTTTACGTGCTTTGAGCGTTTCAAGCCCAGCGGGTTAAGGGAAGTGGCCCGGTACAAGGTACCAAATTCTTGTACATGCTCGGAAACTTCCACTTTCGCGCACTCCCAAACATATTTTTGTTTCGGTTTGTGGCATTCTGTGGCTAGATGGTTTGTATACACTGGCCTGAAAACCGTTTGTGCGCGCAACATCCGGTTCGGGGATCATGGCTGTAAGAAAAATCCAAAAATTTTAAATGCATTCCGGTCTACCAAAAGTTTCACATGCACCGATCTTCTTCAAATTTTGCATGTAAATGCGCATGGCCATGAAGATTGTTTTTACACCGCCCCTGTCTTTCATGATTTTTTGAAATTTTACAATGAATTTTAAAATTTTTGAAACTCATCCTAAAATTTGAGAAAAATGAAAAATCTGAAAAAGATCAGTCCATAATTAGACTTTTGGTACACCAGAATGTATTTAAACATTTTGGAATTTTCTAACCGATCCCCGAACCGGATCCCCGAGTCATAAACCCCCAACCGGATGTTGCGCCCACAAACTGTTTCACGCTTATGTATACAAATCATTTGGCTACGAAATGTCATAATATAAGAAAAAAGGGGCTTGGGAGTGCGCGAAAGTGAATGTATTCATGCATGTACACGAATTTGGTACCATGTACCGGGCAACTTCCCTTAAGCGGCCTACCAATGGCATACATTTTCTCTTCAGCTCCTCACATGCGGCTAGCAAGGCTTCGATGAAACGTCAAACTTGCATCTGGTTGAAACGAACGTGCGCAAACCGATCATTAGCTGCAACTAGCGCAAAAATCTGCAGAACTGCACGAACAAAAACTAAGAAGGGCACGCGACTCTGATGATGTTGACATTTAAAAAAAGAAATTATTACAGGAGTGACTATGGTTGTTTCTCAGTTTTGCTAGCGGCATTTTTAACCTTACTGACTTCTTGATTGTTGAATGTTGAGGTGCGTTCACGTACATAGCTGTTTATTTATATGTCTAAGTAAAATGTGCTTCTGTATTTCGTTTTCTTTGTATTCCATGTTGAACAAGAACTCGTTATTTTAATGGCAGAATAATTAGCGTCCTTCCACTAGACGCACTGCGTGATTATCGTACGCTTACGGGTTCGGTATTTAATTTGAACGCAAAACATCATTAAGATTGATTTATTATTTCCAGTGCAAGAGCCATTCCTGCTGCTACCTTTCCGTATTCAACGCGAACATTGTGAGGATCGATACGGTTGGATACTGCGCGTGAACTGCCGAAAAACTCGATTTAAAAGGGAAGTGTAGAAACTGAAGCCTGAATAAGCCTAAAATAAGTAATCTCGGGTTCGGGTTGCGTGACAGCACCATCTAAGCAAACATCACAAGCACTCACTTGAGTGTTCGCAAACAAACTGTGGATACAGCGCGAAAACGGTGTGCATGACAAACAGACTCCCAAACGTGCTAACCGCTCATGTCGGTGTGTCGCCAACAATAGAAGTGAGATAGATTAAATGAATATTATTGGTTTTATCTGTCATACTGGTATTGTCGGCAGCTTTAACAGCATCATACCGATCAGTGATACAAAGCAAGACGGGAACAGATTTTGAAAAAGTCGAAAAGAATAAAGCGACTTTACCGGCCGATTCAGCTACGGACCACGTTTACCTACGACGTATTATACGGAAAATTAGAAATGGATCGCTGTGCTAGAGCGTGCTGCTCCGTGTGGCTGTGGTGGGCCGCTATACCACCCGTTAACGGACGCCACCCATTGTGGATCCTGGCTCCATCGCCTGTTTTCCTACTGCTTGTTTTTTACGGTATTGCCAATACAGTTGATGCTGTTACCTCCCTCAAACAGTGGAATCTGATTGAGTTCATCCGGCTAACGGACCGCATTTCCATCGATCTGCAACCGTTGGTGAATCTGGCGCTGATGTACCGGACAATAATAGAAGTGCACAGTCTCGCGCTGCGCTTCGACAAACTAGTACAGCAGAAGTCGAAACGCAGCAGAATTATTTGGACCGCAACCAGTATTACCTGCATGGTGTGCTCCGTCGCAGCCTGTAAACTGGAAGTTTTCTCTGTGTTACTGGAGGCGCCCGCTGTATTCTACAGCACCACCAAACTGGACTGCAACATCGTCCCGTGGTTTCCCATACGGTGTTGGCCTGGAGCATTCCACGTGTTGAACGCCTTGTGGTCCTTCGTCAGCTACAATATTAATTTCCTTGTGGCAGGCAGCTTTGTGGCAATCCACCTCCAACTAGCGTTAAATTTTCGACCAACCCATGTTGCATTAGCCAATGTGGTGGTCACTGCCACCGGTAGCGTTGCGAGTTTCGGTTTTGTAATGTTTGTACGACCGAGCAAACTGAAAGCGAAGAAGGATCTGCAAAAGCGCTCACTGGTTCTACCACGTCAGATAGCTGAGGCGACCCGTCTTCTCCAGGAATCGACTTATATAAGCAGGCTGCACTTGTACAATGAGGTCAATAAGCGTTATCGGTGGATACTTTGTTTTCTGTTCATCTACTGTGTTATTTGTGGAAATCACCTGGTGCTATACGCATTCCATGCGGCTGAGATACATCTGACGGACTGCGTGACGCCCCTGGCAATACTCATCACCTTTATGGACATCTGTACCGCGGCGACTTATAGCTCCCATCAGGTACTCTCCGGCTAATTTATTTTTTAAGAAGCTGCTTGTTTATTTTCGTTGAACAGTGAACCTAAAGCACTGAGACAGCGTACCAGAATGTCGTTTTGCACTGGAAGGTTTTTTCTGGCTGGACGATTTAGGTCGACCAACTGCTCGTACTGAACGGTTTCTTTTCTTGTGCCTGTTTACGGACTTTCTCCGTGCTGGACGGTTGGAGACGACAGTCTTTTCTCGTTGGATGGTTTGGACCGATCGTCTTCTGGTTGTCGACGGCTTGTTGTAATGCAGGACGGTATGGTGCAACCGACTACTTTTGCGAGACAGTTTGGGCCGACCGTCTTTTCTGACTAGACGGTGTAGACAGATACCCAGCTTGGGCTGGGCGGCCTGCTTTCGTGCTGGACGATTTCGTGCCTCAGAGCGAAACGAAATCTTTTTCTCTGTATTTATTCCGTCGCATAGACTAATCTGTACGATCTTTCTAGATCCAGTCTATACGAGACCGGGCGAAGGACATCACTGTCCTGGAGGAATTCGAGAAGTTTCCGGCATTCAGAGATGTATGCCACGTTTTCCTACAGAAAACACAAGACTTCTACGCTCCTGTTGACGCCATCTTTGTGACAATTAGCCTAGCAACTGTTCTTCAGGTACTGTTTTTCAGTAACTGGCGAGACTTAACGTTGGACAGGTTTCATTAACTCGCATCAATCGCTTTTAAACTTGCATAAATTGCATAAATCAAGTACCTTTACTTTCAGCTCGGCGTCGGAATTTTTACATATCTCTGGATGGTCTTGCAAGCTAAGGACAACGAGCCAGGACGGTACGCTGCGCCCGGTTCCGTCAACTCCACGGTGCACGCGTAACATGACAGTTAGAATCTGTCGAACTGGACATGGAGTGAACTAGATCGTAGAACAGAATGCGGATACCAGGATATGTTCTCCCCTGAAGCGTAGCACAGAGTATGCCAGTAAAACTGGCTAAAAACACTGTCTAAAGCATTTGTACTATGTTCCGCATCCCTTTTTCCTGTTTGCACCTTAATGCTATTCGTACTGTTTCCCAGCGCTATTGTTAGACGATCGACTCATCTTCACAATTAGTCATCCCATCGCTGTTCCCGTTGCATGCGTAATACGGTTACCATTCTATTTTACTGACCAGTGACCTAACGTCGTCCATGTGACTGTTTTTGTCCACTGTTGTAAAGGAGCTTTTTCCCGCCGCATGCATATGTTAAACTCGGTTACTCGGTATTGCTTTCTACAGTATAAATAGATGAAGGGGTGCAATTAGAGTCCTAATGTTCGTCATAATAACAAAGTCCGCGCTCCAGCACGCTTATTTTAAAACAACGCGTTTTTAAGCAACTTGAAAGTTGTCCATCCGGACGGAAACTGCTACATATGCAGAACAAGTTGCAACTACAAACTTACAATCGCATTTAAATATATATGCAGTACCCACATGCTACTTATGCATATATGTATCCACATATGCAGTACACAGAACTTACAAGCGCGTTTTAATGTTTTCATCTTTACGTAACCCGACGATTATCTTGGTAAGCAACAACCTACTGACGTGAACGATGGCAGTGTAAGAATATTGAAAGGCAAGAGAATGTGGAGGAATGAGCAATAATGCAAGCCGGAAGCTTCTAGAAGAAGTGAACAGGTCACTACATGAACTCTTATAAAACTGTTTTTTAAATTGTTTTATGTGCATACCGGTCAATCTTCTTTTTCGAGATATCGAGGTGTTTACACGGTTCTGTTGCTTACAGATTAGCCCTCTACAATGTTAAAATGTTGATAACGCAGTGGTTGACCACCCACGTATTCGCATAATTCACAGGAATGAGCCAGAAAAAACAGACCATTAGGACGATAACATAAACTTTCACAACACAGTTATCTTTGAATATGCAAAACGGGCTGCGCATGACTGCTGATACCGATACGGGTCCAGTAAAGGATGTCTGGAAAGCAAAAGCGCTCGTGGCAGTATGCGAAATTAATTTCCCGCGCAACAACATCTTCTAACGAAATATACCTGCACCGGACCGCAAAACCCGGCGGCAGCTAGCGACTAAACACGTTGGAGTTCTTTAGTTTAATAACGGAATGCAAGAACTTATTTCTGCGATCAGCTGCTAAGCGGGAAGAAGAATAAAAACATGACACCATGATCACCCAGCTGGATTTAGCTTGTAGTGTATACCTCGATCAACTTCATATTCCGGCACCCCTTTGACTTTGGTACTATATTCCGGCAGCCGGCTTGTTGAAAATGCAGTAAGGATAACCGCCCTGGGTGGCGCCTGCAAGTTCATAAGCTGCACTCGATTCAACAGTTTTTCGAATTTTTCTGTTGGCCGGCACAGCATGTGTACGTGTGTTGACTTACTGTAAATTAATTATTTGACCGCACTGCTTGCTACTTGTCATGTAATGCCGGAAACTCAAACATCCGCGTTTCAGACCTAATACCATGTTGTTAGGTGCTGTTAGCGCTATCCAAGCTGCAACATTCCTATGCAGCCGTGGCTATGGAACCAGCCTCAGGTCAAAGTGCTATAGTAGAACAACCTGCCCGTAATGGTTATTATAAAAAAGAAGCAAAGTCCTTAACAGTGTACTGTTTGCGGATAGTCAGCAAAAGCGTGTATGAACTCCATCTTTTCAGGCTTACTGTACTGGAAACACGATGGCGGTAATGCGGTATTTTCTTGTGTTAGCCGTTATAATCGGCATTCTTAATTGCGTCCGAATGGAGAATTCTAAGAAAACAAATGCCGCTAGTTCTGGCCTAGAATTACCCAAGAGGAATTCTTCCGATTCCGATGCTGGTCCACCGAAGCTTAAAGTTAAGCCCCAACCGCAGCCTGGTAAGATGATTTTGCCATTTTGCTTGGTTTCCTGTGACATTAATGATTTCTCTCGTACGGGGTCAAGAAAAATTAGGGTGGCGATCTACAGGCTTTCCGTTGTTATTTTCTGAATCCATCTAACCTACAGAATAACACGAGTACGTCTGCCGGCAGCAGCGCCACAGTATAAAGTACAGAATGCTTCGGTAATAAAGCGTATAGTTTTGTAAATTCACCCACATTCTACCCTCCCAATTGTGTAGCGTTATTTTTTGCAGGAAATGGAACTGGTTCAGGTCAAATCTGGACGTCCCGCGCCAATCAGTGGCCACATGGTTAATGCGTTTTGGTGCAAAAATCGTTATCAGAAAGCCTCGTCTGCCGTTGCGGACCGTGCAGCGGATGAGTCCTTATATATGATGTTTTCTGCAAATGCTAAGTAGAGCTGCGCATCTTTGCGATCGTTTGCGCTAGTAAGTTTTCCGTTTTGCGAGTACAGTAGTTATTTTTTTCGTTATAATGCTGGTAGCCATGAACTGATTATTTCCTTCGCAGTTAATAACGGCATTAACTTTGCAGCCTCGCTGTTTTTTGTTCCATGTTTCTGTGATGTGTGAGCACCCGGCTTGCCCGTCTTGCGCGAAGTCGAAAATATTCGCATCTTTTAACGAGAACTTGCTTACAGTTGACACAACAAAACTATGCAAATGTAGCAAACCGCATCTTCCTTGTCGTCCGATTAACAGGCGCTTTTGGTACTTTTTTTAGAGCGGAAAAAATAAAAATAGTGCAGCCTAAGCGTATCGTTTTATTTTCGGCCGATCAACAATTCATGCACCGTGAATTTACGTCGCGTGGTGGGAGATCACCAGCAAAAACTCCTCTATTACACTGTGCTTATTGCTGTCGTTCTAGAAGCTGTGTCACTTCCGGTTTAATATTAACGGGGCTGCACTGCTTGCCATATTCATTACATAAAACATACAACATCAACGCAAACATCCGCTTTCACACCGAACATAGTGCGGTGCGATGCTTCTGTGTAAAGTGGACCATTTCTATGCAGCTAACTTTATGGAATGAGCCCCAGGTGAACTGTTGCGGTTAAGCGGTGTGATATAGGTAAACCAAAATGTATAGTACAGGTGTAGTGAATAGTGGAGAATTCTAGTGGATGTTAACGTGAAGAGTTTGGTTGTACATTATGTTGTACCTGGCAGCTGGAGTGCAGTAGTTCTATATTCTTGTGTGTAATTGTACATACGCAGTTGCGTTGTAATGTTGTATAGCCTGCGAAAGAATTACAATATTACATTACAATATTTACAGAGCAAAAAAGCAGAAAAGAAGCAGAATGAAATCAGAATGCTTCGCTTAGAAACCAGAAATCAAGAATTTATCCGAATTAACATGAGACGGGACCATACATATGTATAGGAAATTATGCGCGGTAATGCTATGAGTGTGTTATGCACAACACACTCATAACATTACCGCGCATAATTTCCAAACTCAAACGTAGAAACAAAAAAAAACATGACGAACGGCATTTTTACTGTAGTGTCCGTACGCTGAAGTTTGTTCCGTACGCTGTCCAAAAACAGGCTTGTTTTCTTAAAATCTGCAAACTTCCGGTCGATTTCTTCAGATAACTTGCAAAATAAGACTGCTGTCGGCAGCAGAACCCCAATGTCGAGTACCGTACTCTGTACTTCCGTGATACGGCGTAGTATTCTTGTAGTTTTGTTCGCATTATTACTGTAATGACACGGGTTTAAGGGACACGAAAATGCCCTAAGTCTGCTTGCAAGCACCCGGGGGTTGCAGCTACGTTCAAAATGGTTCACTGCAGGATTAACAAACTGCAAATTTAATTTGGATATGTTAGGGATGACGCTAGTACGTCACCATCTCCCGTGCATATGCAGTACTGATTAGCATTACACGTACGTCTTATCATTACCTGTTGCACCGCATTAACGGTGTTTAGCACTTGGCTCGATAGTCAAGACAGGTACGAGCAGTACACATACGATCAGCATTACACTGTTGCGATAACACTGAGCTTTGAAGTTCTGATCCGCTGGATGTTTTGTTAGATAACTTTAGTCGAGAAGTTTATGATCGCACAGCTTGGAATTTCCTTACAATTACGGTTTTGTACTGATTTGACTAATAAAAACGTTACGGAAGTCGAGCGGTGTTTCTCCCGTAGATTTTCATAGAAAATCGTTCTTCTTCCTAGCCTGCCCCGTGGCATGGCTATCAGATACGTATTTTAATTCGAAGAATTTTGTAAGTAAGTACCCACTGTAAATCTATTGCTGCATTAATTTTAACGAAAGTGCTATGCGCCCCAAAATTTTAGGGCGCATAGTTAATTTGCTATGCGCCCAAAAAATTGCAGTTAAAAATTTTGTATTTCAATTTTTACCGTTTTTATTACTTTCTTTTAACGGGAAAATTATTTTACGTTCTTTATCTGCTTTTAGAAGTTTTTTCAATGTTTTTGAGTTGTCCGCGAAATCTGATGCATTTTTTCGTGTATGCGTACAGTACATATGTACCCCGCTAATTTACCAGTTAGATTTACAAGACTTGAATTGGCACGTTTCGTATTTAGGCTGTAAAAGCATAAATGGCACACCGTTGACCTTATCTATTTAACCGGTAAAAATTTCGTTTTCCGTGAATTTCATCAATTTCTTTCTTTTGCGATTATCGATATTAATAGCTTACTGCAACCAGTTTTTCTGTGGTTACCGGTATTTGGGCCGCGCTTCCGAGACGGCTTCCATAATTCCATGCCACTGTCTCGAGAACAGATCCAGAGGGTGTTTCAGCCGTGTTTACAGTTTTTCGGACATTTATTGTGAGATATATATGAGAATATCAAAATAAATATTGGAATATATGAAAAAAACAAATACTGGAAAATATGATTTTCTAAAGATAAATAGTTATCAGAATAACAATTACCGGTACATAGTGACATAAAAGGTAGACTTTTAACTTCGCTGTACTTGTATATCTGTGTTTCGGCATAGTTATCATCTAAATTTATAATCAAACGTACTCTGCATCTGGCAAGTTGTTAAAAACAAAATTTGTTTGCTTAATTAGGTTTTCTTCAGCACTGGTTATGTGTTATTTAGTTAGCAATGCGTTATGGCTTCTATAGGCATTACGAATCCATGCTTCAACATTTTAACGTAGAGATTGCCTGATTGGAAAAAAGAAAACTATCTGTCGGCTTTGTTCACCAAAATTAAGGAGTACAAGTACCCCATTAATAAAGTTCGTAAATTCAATCAATAATCACGGAACGTTACATTTTTCTTAGTCTATGACAGATTAAATAGGAAATACTGCAGCAATTTCTTTTGAATTAAAATCTGATTATGCCTGGTTAGTGAGCCATCATAATTATTTGTATTATGATGTTTTGGATTAAAGTGCCGTAATGCGTTGTACGAGTACAAGCATGACCATTGTTTTTTTGCAATATTTGCCTGGTCTGTACCACTTTCACAGCAACATTACGGATTCGCTGATACCATGTTTTAACGCTCCATAACGTTTTGAATTACTGGCTTTTCTATTTTGACCGGAAATTTTGGGGCGCATAGCAAATTAACTAGGCGCCTCAAATTTTTTGGGCGCATAGCAAATTAACTATGCGCCCTAAAATTTTGGGGCGCATAGAAGTGACCTAATTTTAAATTACTATTAAAATCATTCCTTCTAGCCAGAACTGCTTATAGTCGAGTTTATTGGATATCCATCAACGTGAAACCACAGGCTGTTCTTCAGAGAATTCAATATCACCGGACTCATCTAAATTCAGCTCACAGCTCATATCGAGAAAACTGTAATCGTTAGGCGAAGTCCCTTCTGATGGGGGAATATTTTCATTGCCAAAACTGTTCTCCGCCTTCTCGATAATTTTCTCGTTGGATATCCATCTGTTCAAACAAGTCTTAGGAATATTTTTCTTCCTGCAAAACTCTCTGGCGGACAGATTGCTGCTCCGATAACTTTTCACGTAATATCTGATTTCCCAGTCGACATACGACCTGCGATGCGTTTTGTCCATCACAATGATACCACTCAATATGACGCTTCACCAGCAAAATTAACATGAATTTTATTAAAAATAATCATAAAAAACACCAGTTTTTTTCCTGAAACGAATTTTTAAATACTTTAACCGTCGACAGCTGTTTGTGAACGGATTTGAACGTAGCTGCAGCTCCCGGGTGCTTGCAAGCAGACTTAGGGCATTTTCGTGTCCCTTAAACCCATGTCATTACAGTATCTAACTGAGCAATGTGATTTACTACAGTGTAGTACCTTGAAACTGTTGTAATAAACTGGCCGCGCAAATGTCCACAACTCAGAACTGCTTTGCTTTGTTAATTTTTCACAATAAAATGTCGAAAAATATCGGGTCCGGTCAGTCGACGCCCGTAACGCTCAGATTTTCGTCTACGGTGGCTCGGACAAAATCCTCGCTTTTAGCATTAACGCTTTCTTTCGGTATTTAGCTCATTGCTAGATACCTAATAAACAGAGACAAACCAACGGGATTCACGCAAACTGGACCGCTTTTTAATTATTGCTCTCTACACTAAAGCAGCATTTACAGAACGGCTGCGGTTAGCAGTAATAGCATGCCGCCGTTTTTCTGCAAAGGGAAAACCGGTTTCGATTTTTTTCACATGCAGAGTAGTAGAAAAAAATTGCCGATGCATGTACATATTTTTATTTACGTTAAGTGCACTCCTAACAAAACAACTAGCTACCAATGAAAGCCGCTAAAAACTGCCGGTGACTGGCAGCCG
Organism: Paramacrobiotus metropolitanus; assembly: GCF_019649055.1. Classification (NCBI taxonomy): domain Eukaryota; kingdom Metazoa; phylum Tardigrada; class Eutardigrada; order Parachela; family Macrobiotidae; genus Paramacrobiotus; species Paramacrobiotus metropolitanus. The sequence continues at coordinate 11,308 of NW_026570733.1, forward strand.
GAAACCAGTGTGCAATGGCTTAAACTTACCAAAGCGCATCGTGTTTCTTGCTGTTCGGTTAACGCAGGTAACCGGTCGATTCAATAACCGGTGGGACATGAGCGTTTCACGAAGCTTCTCTAACACCAGTGTTTTAGACAGTTATTAACATTCAATGTCTTATAACAAATGCCAGCAAAATGCGGGAGAGGGTGAATTTATCGATCTTTACGGAAACTCTATGGTATTTTTTGACTTAGTAAGTTTTGCAAAGTTAAGATTCGATATGATCCCCAACTATTCAAAGTTAGCTGCAGTGTGGGTAAACTGGGGCAGTAACTCCATTTCCGTAATGCTGTCCTCCTTCAGCCTGGAATAGTCGTAATGCCAAAATACATCCAATATAATGTATGGGTATCCTCGATAAACGATCGCCGGCTGATTACGTTTTCAGGTATTTTTACAGCGGATTAGTGATTACGCACACAATATTTATATCTGTACTGGGTTAACTTGGCAATCGGAACAGATTGAGTCCTTTTTGCAATGTGTCTTCTGTTGATGGAATACCCAGGGGTCATGGGAGCAGGAGACACTTGAGCAACCGTCTCGTATACAGGAAAGCAACATGCTAGGGTCCGTTATTCGTCTAGCGACGACAGGAACATTGGCAATTTCATCCCAGACTACGAAGAAGAATGGCCAATCAGCGATAAAAGATCCGCCCCAGTTTAAAGCAGGAGATAGACTGCAAAGTGGTAACGGGGGTTTCATTCCGCGCTCGTTCATCTCTACAAAAAAGCGCAACATCCGGTTATTAAGATATGGCAAAATTAAAACTGGGTATAATATAAAAACGTTTGCCGTCCCCCAGCACCAGGCTATTACCAGTTTTGGAAAAATCTGCTGTAAAAAACAAGTACGAGTACTGTACATGAAATTGAATAGGATATCGAATCTGAACGAAACCCTGATTTACGACATTTCCTACAAATTTGAAAATGAATTGCAAAAATTTTCAGTCTCATTCGAAACATTTTTCTGTGCGAAATGAGACAATAGAATGCCATAAAACAATGCGAAAAAGTGTTTGGGAGTGTGCGGTGAAAATTTCCATGCAGGAACACCACATTGTTATGAGTCAATGACATTACGGGACAATTCGCTTTAGTTTTTTGCGGCCGATATGTCCGGTGCAGTTGGCTAAAATATTAATGACCGCACACTTACAGAGAAAAATTTCCTGTATGAACTCATCAATTTTTGTCACCGTGTTGCCCTCAAATATGCGGCCGTAAGCTGAATCGGACTCCTGGAACAGTTGCTGCAGCAGACTTGGCCCATTTTCGCTTTTCCCACTTTCATCCCACCCCCACCTTCACAGTATAATTCCCAGCCCAGCCCACCTCCGGCTACTCAAATTTTCAGCCCATCTCACCTTTTCGACCTCATAAGCGCGAATCGTTATCGTAAAACATCGCATTCACACAGCTGCTGTACGCGGCTTCCGTGTTCACGGTATTCAGCGAACTGGCAACGGCATCGTAAATCTTTCCGTCGGGACACAGGAACCGCGTCAGAGTTGCGTGAAAATTCCCATCTGTCCCGGACAGTATCGAAGCCAAGACGGCTTTCATGCTATGTAGGCTGGTTGCCGTGTTTTCATCAGGCGTAGAGAAATTCCGTAATACGGCGTGAAACATATCCATCGCCAGTGCATTCTCGGGAGTAACGCTGAAGTCGGTGGTGAAGGGGTCGGGCGCTTGTAGGTCTCCCTACTTAAAAACGCGCTTTTTTCGTCCTTCCGATGGTTTGGCAAGGAGCTGGAGCCATCTAATAATGACTTTTGTGACTGACAACACCAAAAAGCTTGGAACTGCGCCGAATTGCGAGCCATTCCGGTGAGTGCATCCCCTTATGCACACGTTTTAGGGCAGATTAACGAGTGTAGTCCCTCGTCAGGAGTCAGCACGGTCCAATCAGAATAAAACCCAAGAGCAAACGACTATACTTTAAACTGCAGTTTTTTATTACGACTTGTTACCTGCAGCGAACTTGTAAAAAAAGCTGACAAGTGCCGTATGA
>NW_026570734.1:0-13099 GCF_019649055.1 Paramacrobiotus metropolitanus
GAACAGATGGACCGAAAGATTCCGGAGCCGGTTCCGGCGGCCGGCACACTCAGTGTGCGCCGGCAGAGTCCGGTGCGGCGCTACCAGGATCAACCATTGCGGCAGAGGGCAGCACCGGCGCCTGTTAGTGTGGAGCGAGGGGAAAGTTTTCTGCGCCCGGCACCGGTGGCCAAAAATGCCGGCTTCCGTAGTTCCGGGAACTTTTCGGATGCCACGGCGGCGTCCTTTGCCTATATGGATCAACCGGCGCCGCCGGTATATGCTTTCCCCGATAAACTGCAGAAAAAGCAGAATCTGCGGCATCGATCAATGTCCGAACATAATTTAAACCAACCACCGTTGGATTCGCAGTCGACTTTTCAGTATGAAGACCCACATCCGGTGAAACCGTCAAAGAGCGTGGAAAGTCTAACGGAGAGTGTGCATAAAGAGAAGTATCATGGCCCGCTAATTGTTACGAATCGCCCGTATAAAACCAGTACCGAACGGGTTACGAAGACCAATTTGATACCGTATGGAAAACAGGATGGATTTCAGCGGCCGGTGAGGAATACTGCACGGGTCCGCTCACCGCGCAGCAGCATATATGACAAAGTGGGGGTAAGTAAAAAAATAAATAAATAAAATATATAATATATAAAAAATATAAAAATGTGAATATTCCGTCACATGTCTAAGCATGCATTATGAGATATGTAATTAAAATAAACTGAGGCAAAAAGACTGCGAGTATGTCAATAGCTCAGGCTTAGAGCAATTATACTTAGAATGTTCATCATACTTCAGTGTGGAGTACTCAAAATCATGCAATCAATATTTTTGCGGGAATATATATGTAAAGTGAAATTCCTTTTTCTCTCAGAGCGGTCATTATAGCAGCACCCCAGTGTTAGCCAGCACCAACAAGCCCGCCGGCATGTATTCCCGTAACGCTCCACCGCTTAAACCCCCGCGCAGCTACGGTGTCGACTGGACAGCACCCAGCACCGACCGCGACTCCGACCTGCAATCATCCGTTGAAGAACGCATTCGCCTCCCAGCCGAACGCCCACTGGAACGTTCGCGCGCCGAAATCGACCTGCGAGCCGCCACCGACCGCAGTGACCTTTACAGTGAGCCACTCAGCACTACGGCAGACGAAGCGGTGCACCGCGCCCAGTCTCCCATCCACGAGCGCTTCCACGGACATGTCATTCAGGGTAAATCGGAAGTCGAGAAGCTTGTACCGGAAGTGAAGCGGACCGGATCCACGGTGCAGAGCGTGGATATGGCGGCGCGCACCCGCACCCGTATGGCGGCCAATGATTACGCCAACCGGCGCTATCAGTCGGCGGCGGCCGGGGTCAATCAGATTCCGGTGGAGAAGCCGCGGAGGATGATCCCGCGGGAGAGCCGTCCCATCGAAAGAGACAGTGCAAAACACTATACCAGTTCATATCGCATGGAGATGCAGAATCCACCGCCTGGCCCGTCCGGTGGCGTGGTGGCGGAACGGAGCCGCTTTTTCAGTGATTTACCGGGAATGCGAAAAGAGTATGCTGTGCGTCGATGAAAACCAGCGTCTTCATGATAAATCCGCAGATTTTTTAACGAACGGAATATCATATAATTAACCAATGTAATAATTTAGCTTTCAAATGGAATATCGCGCTTCTGCTGTTTTTCATTGTCTTCCATGACGACTGCCGTTTTTCTGTGCAGACTCGTTGGATGCTGATGTGCAGAACTGTATAACGTGATCGATTTATCATTTTCTCTACTGAGTACGGCTTGTGTTCGCTGCATAACCGACTTTTAGTTATAAAAATGTGTGGTAGCCTAACATTAAACCATAACCGATTGCGCTTTGCATTTATTTTACATTATGATAATGACATTGTAATTTATTGGGCAGCTATGCTTGAATTGTGCGCCGGCCAGGTAAATGTACGTAATAAATCGCATTAAAATTGTTAAAGCTAAACCGTAGAAAAACACCGAAACATTCTGCAACCTTAAAGTTTCTACGACCGTTTTTTTGAAATGATTTTAATGCGCTGACGAGCAAAACTAAAATTAATTTATTTTTATTACCTTTTTACCACAGTAATTGTCCTAAACCAATAATCACAAAGAATGCGGTAATTAATCCCATATTATTACAGCGTCGACAACGTTTGCCGCATTGATGCCCACAACGACTACTCGTAGATCATGCTCCTCGTCATATATTTATCGCTATCAGCGTCGCCTGTGTTTTAGGTCCTCCCTATACGCCGAGTTAAGAATGTCTCCGGTGATCCCGATGACCCCGCACGCCAACCGCACCCGCGGATGCCCGTTGACCTTACTATCGCTGGCCTTGCCCTGACCGAGAGCATCCATATCGGCGTGGACAACCAGCGACCTCCCGATAATGCTGAAGTCACCGTTCAGGGTGAAGGCTTCGGTGTTGACGTTGATTTTGCTGCAAATACACTACAATGCAATAGATATGTATTTTAGAAATAGAGTCCCGCTCACTGTTGGCAATAATGTTACCCAGATTCCCGGCGTGCCGGATCGAATAGCATCGTAAACGTTACCGTGTGTGTAGTTGTCCGGGTTGTAATGGTCACCGGCGGCATTACTGTCGTCTTGCAGTGTACCATACTCCTGCAGTGCAATGTGACGTAAAAAAAAATATATATATATATCTACTGAATCAACAATTATGTGGTTTTGTGTGCAGTAAATATATTTACATATAGTTGTATTGTTTTTCGCATCGAAGTTAAGTTAAACTCACTAAAATCCTATTTTTACTCGGGCTAAAGATCGTCACATCTCGCGATACTGAGCCGAGTACATTCACATCTCCGTCACAATGCCCGTGACTGAGGTGTGGAGTAGAACCTCACTCACGGAAACTTGCCGTAAGTTACAGTTTTGTGAAGGTTACGTAACTTACGCTCGTCAAAATTTGGCTTTGTTCGTTAAATTTTCAAAACAGAACTGGTTCTATTTTTTCAACTTCAAGATCGTGAAGTTCTGCATTTTTACCGTATATAGCATACAAACACCCTCTATATTGTTATTAGCGCACTATCTGGCACAGTTGCATTTGAAACCTTGCATTTGAAAAGCTGCTTTATAAATAATAATTTCAGTTTCTAACTTTCTATACATCTCCCATAAAAAAATCGCATACGCAAATTGAACTCTGAATGTAGACTTCTCTCGTGGGATTCCAGATCGCTTGATGACCGTGTTCTGAGTAGCAACAAGATTATGTCTAAGCTGCAGCTGACTGTAAAACTTCAGGTAGTGGCGACACAGTTACACCGTATATCCGCTATGCTCCTGACGGACTACTGCTACAATTCATGTTGTGCACTGTGTGAGCTCACGTCTGCTTCTGCGCGGACTCAATCCCAATTTTGAATCCGCTCTTCTGTGAAAAAAAAGTTAGCAGACCCTTCCAGTTCTACGTGTGTTCAGATGTGGGCTGCTCTTGTGTTCAGCTACCTGGAAGGAATATTAGCGTAACAATGCTGATTTTGAAGTGTGCCGCACTTACTTGTTCTTACTTACCTCGAGTAATATTTGCATCTCTACCTTATATACTCTTCGTTACTCCAAATTTCAAGTTTCATTTAAAGAACAGTTTTGAAAACGTTATTTCCAGCAACTGCATCGATTATTTGGCTTGAAAATAACGTAAAATACCTGTTCAAAATATATTAAGAGTTATCAAATTTGAGATTGTTCAGATTTGTTTCACCTGTTAATTTTTCTCCCAGTGCAATTTCAATGTTTTCGGTGGGAGAGTTACTTCTTTGACTACTGCTGAACTTTCGAAACCACCCTGACAAGGGTCAATTTTAAATCTGACGTTGTATAACTTCGATTTGGATACAGCTGCTTCTCAAAGAAACGGAAAAAGATTCAGTTTGTAGTCCGAGCATCGGTTTTTCTTTATGGGTCTGCATTTTGATTTTGACAATATCTTAATTTCGGGACGCAAACACTGGAGAAACGTCGCGGTCTGCAGGCTTCATCTTCAAAACAAGGTAGAATTCAAGCGAAAAAATACTAAATCGCTGCTAAACTGTTAGTCAGCCGGAAACGAAATAAATGATTAACCAAAGATCCAAAGATGCATGAATATCGCCTGTTTCAAATATCCTGAATGTATCCCACCCAACAGAAGTAGAGCTGTTCTAATTTTAAGTTGAAATCAGCTGTGGAATTTCGAGTAATGACAAAACTATTTTTCGAGTATAGCCAGAAGGCCGTCTTGTTCATGTTGGTCTAAGCCGGATCTTAGTGCCGGCTTTGGGCTTTGATAACGGTCGCCAGTTTTTATGGACATCAAAGTTCATGTGCATATATTTTGCCATTTTGACGGACGAAAGCCGAATAAAAATAGGCCTTTGATAAGCTGCAACACGCGCCCAGATCTGAGGAAACACACACAAGGCATTTGCATAACTCATATATACCTAATAAACACCAGGCAGCAAATAAATCCAACGTGGAAACACGGCTTCCGTTCAGGAAAAGCCCAATCAGGAACGCATTCGCGGCTTTCGCCAATCACCACTATCATGATCGCACGGGTTTGGCACTGTGATTTCTAAGCTTGTGGAACGTGTACTAGCTCCAGGAGAAAGTATACAAGTATATAATTATACCCAACATGTACTTGTACAAGTATATGTACAAGGACATTTGGGTGCTGTGAACATACCATTCACGATTAGGGTGCAATGAACATCCGACCAGTCTGCAGCTCGCAACGCTACTGGCCTCGCGGTAGGAATTTAAAATTAAATTCAAATTTTAAAACGCACAGCATCCAGTACGAGTACTCTTACATTTTTGTTTGTTCCCAGTGTTTTGTTATGTTCTACTCTAGATTTGTTGCAGTGATGTTTGTTTTACTTTTTTTACTAATTAATCTGATTTGCTACGTGTACTGAATACAACTGTGCACAAATATCAGCTATGGATCTAGTCGCCAGAGCTTGTCATAATGATGCTATGGACGCAGCAGTCAAGTCATGTCGGGAGGGGATTTTATCGCAGGCTTCCGCCGCAAAGGTCTACAGAGTTAATCGCACGACACTAGGAAGACGACTGAAGGGAATTGTGCCTCAACAGAATGGGCAATGGCAGCGGATATTTACTGATCTTGAGGAGAACTTCATTGCAGACACCATGCTGCGCTGCGCAAGACTTGGAGTGCCTTTAAATAAACCGATGTTGAAACGAATTATTCCTCCACTGTTGAAAGAAAAAGGTAAAAAGCTTTAAGATAATGCTTTTGGCGCCGATAAAATTGCAGTAGCATATAGAAATTGTTTTCATTATTTGGCTCTTGTTCACCATCAGATGTTTATAGGTTTTGCCGTCGAGAAACAACGTTTTACGGAGGACTGGCACTATGGCTTTTTAAAGCGTCACCAAGACATTAAAAAGCGCATTTCTCACAGTGCCAACCGGAAGAAATCTCGGGAATGGACCGTAAAAAACCGCCAGGGATGGCTCAAGAAGCTAAGCGAGCTGCACATGAGCGGATACCTGGAAGACCCTCGTGGTGTCTGGAACTTTGATGAGTCTGCCTTTCAAGTGGCAGAGCGAGTTACTTCGGTTTATGCACAAAAAGGAACAAAGGATGTACTCTCTTATTTCGATGGTAACGACAGAGAGCTGGTTACTGTTTTGGCTGGCGGAAACGCTGCGGGAGAGATTATGAGACCGTTAATCCTGTTCGATGGCAAAGTGATGATGGCTTCTCGACTGGACGGAACTGATGATCGGTTATTAAACATCGGGCATTTTTCCTTATAATCCGGAGAACGTGTGCCGCGCTGTGGATGAGCCCACCGATGATTTAACCGGCGCAACATTGCAATCTGAATTGTTAAACTTTCGCGAAGTTTATGCAAATGAATTGGCAGAATTCAAGCAGTTTGTTCGCGTGAAATTTCATGCGCCTAATTCTACGGCCGAAGGGATCGGCAAGAGCGAGGACGATTGTGTCGCGAGCAAACCTGTATACTAAGCGATAATCCGGGAACGACTATGCACTTCCGTAGGAACAAGTATTGCTGCCTCTTTAATCCAATTCACACCACAGTTCACAACACTAGGAGATCGTAATTAGAAACAGTCTCAGAAGTCAAGTCTCAGACTACTGATCAGTGACTGCTACCGATATTAGTGACAACCAGAACTTATATAGACTTCGCGTTATGACATCATATACACCGTTAGTAAAAGAGAACAGCAAATCACAGTAGAGATTGACTAGATTATCCGTTATGTTGCAGGTGGAAGGCGGACAGTAGAGCCCTGCAACGGACTGGGAAATCCGATCCACTCCGAACCCACTCCGATTTTCGGACCGGATTGGACGGATTTCAATCTGGAAAATTCGGAGTCGGAGTGGTTTCGGATTTTTTGTGCACCTGATCGGATCGGGTTCGGATGCAATCGAGACTCCGAATAATCCGTAATTAAATAAATATTAATAATTAATTTTGATTGAATTTCACCGGCCTTCAAAACAAAAATTTTCGTCAGCGTCGCGCTTCGCGCGATGCTTCCATTTGCGCTGAATTAATTTGCACCGAAGTATCTGCTTTTGTTTAGTAGACTGTTGTCAATTCTCTTTCATTTCCTTTTATTAATTTTCCTGACACTTTTGAATATTTAGAGTGTTTTACGATTGTTATGATGTCATTATTTGTTATCGTCTTATCAAATAATTTTAGTACTTATAACTACTACAGTACGTTAAACGGACCACATGTGTTGTGCAGCTCAGTCAGTTTCACTAGGCACCGGCTTCCCATTTTTATTTGCAGCACTTGTAATTGGATTATTCCTGGAGATTGAGATAACAGTACTTAATACTCGTAATATACACGTTCAACTAAATTTACTCTAAGTTCCTAAAGAATACATGAAACTACCAATTATTTTGGTTCCGGACGTTTAGGACATCCCTTCCTTTAATTTTCTCTCCCTTTTTTTGACCCTGGCTAATATGTGGGTAATCCGTGGGGTGAACCGTATACAACAAAAAGATCTGATACAGATTCCTGACAGTGAAGATAGATAACTAACCTCCACAGATGCTTCGACACTGTAGTGCTAAAAAACTAAATTTATCTAAAACATTCTTGTATACAACGGACGACAAAAAGAGGTTGAACCGATCAGTCGGTCCGCGGTTCAAAAATAGCCTCGCAACGACACGCCACCAGTAAAACTTGGACGCTTACTTCTTTCTTTGCATGCTACTTCCAAACGCTCGCGCTCCGTGAATTTCGGAGTGTAACTATAAAAACTGCATATCAAAAGGTGTAGAAAAAAATTCAAAACTTTTTGATACTAAACATGTGGCTGTTTATGGCAGATAAAACAAGTTCTAGCCATTTTGCCTTCTCATAGGCTTAGCAAAGAAACTGTGCGCAAAATCGTTTCGCTTTCACCTATGCTTAAGTCAATGAGAAAAACAAACACTGTTAATTTTTTGTGTTTCCCATGAATTGCCACTTATTTAGAATCAAAAATTTTGTAATTTTTTTCTGGATCTTTTGAGATATTAACTTGGCAATTCTATTTCGTAATTCACGAGAAATGGGTGGCAGAACAGACTGTACGACGCGCATCACATCGCCTGCACTGGGCCTGAACAGAGAAGCGCTTGTCTGCGCAATATGTTTGAAAAACGAGCCATCAACTTCTTTTGTCGTACATTGTATGTAAATTCTCTAGCGCACCCTTTATTATGCCCAAGAAAACTGTACTTCTGAATTCTGAAGTCTTTTTGCTACCGAAAACATGGCATTAAAAATGTTTTGATGTAGGGATGTGTTTTAATGTATAATAAAATTAGGTAATATTCTTTTGGAAAATTTTTCGGATCGGATCGGAGTGGGTTCGGATTGGCCAAAAATATTTTCGGATCGGATTGGTCGGAGTACGATTTTTAGAATTCGGAGTCGGACTGGGTTCGGATAAAATTTTTTAAGTTCGGATCGGACTGGACGCAGTTTCGCACTCCGCTGCAGGGCACTAGCGGACAGTCAGCATCCGTACGTACATCCCGGCGTGTGATCCTACTCCCACACGTCATTATTAACCGACGCCGCGTCCACAAGTGGCTAAGTTGTGACCTTTCTAATAACTTTAATGTGCCTCAAAGATCGATCACATTAAGTTTACGGTTTAAAACTTCGATTCCTGGCCATATTTCAGTATTTCTGTTAATAGTTGTAACTGAGTGAGATTAGCTTTTCCTTCCGACTGGCATAAGTAGTTATCACTGTATAGCAAATTCACAAAACCAGTGCTGCATATGGAAAACCTTAATTTGAATGAGTGATCGAAAGATTCAAGGTGATCGGTCTTTGAGGCACATCCATAAGTGCCGCAGTTGTCGTTATAACTGGAAAACGCTCTTGAAAACAAAATCTGTGTTACAATCCCTTTTGTTTATTCCCTAGAAGTACCAACTGCTGCCGCCAACCATCACATAACATCCGACTGGGCGGACTGGGATTCAACAATTGTTATAAAGTAAGTATTGTACACTAATTGTAAGTGTTACAGAATTCGGTCGTATAACGCATAAATTATAATATATGGACAAATATATTTGCTGTCGGTGCATAATTAAAATGCATGTGACATACGAATTTAAGGTTGTGTATCTGATGCAGCCACCGAAAACGATTCCATGTTTCAGCTGGATGCCACACCCCAGTTAAAATTATTCGATATAACTGGTGCACAATTATTAATTTGAATGTATCTATACGTAACACAACAGAAAAACCGCTTAACTGTAAGTAACAAAATAATCTCGTTTAGTTTTGCTGCTCCTTATAATTATGGTCCCCAGCTACGCTAACGCCGCAGTTCCCCCGCGCTCTCATGAAAAAACATGCTTCTAGTCCGATGTGAGCATGCCAGAAGGTGCTTCCTGGGTATGCTGCTGCTCGCCTTCTTGTCCACCAAGGATACCATCAAATGCCATCATTACCCATCGCCACCATGGATGTGACCTACACTGGTCTCTGCTTGCGATTTAGCTGAATTAGGCAACTACAGTGGCTATAATCACGATTAGTGGGTTGATTAGTGTGTTTTGATTGTGAGTTTGTGTGTTGGGCAGTGCCGTGTGAATTTATGACATAGCTTTTGTTATACCCAAATGAAAAACATGCCTTGAATTGATTATTGACTGTTTCCGTTATACTCGTACTGCATAACTAGGATTTTACAGAAAGCATACTCACAGTAAACATACTCGTACAATATATAATAAATTCACAATATTTGGTACATAATACAGAAAATAATATTCTGTATAGCTGCTAGCGATACACAAGTCTACATTATTATCGTTCAGGGGGTGACGTCATAGGGGACAGTCAGTAATAACGTTATCTGGATTCTTTTGGGACAGACAGAGTCGGACAGACAGCGTGACAGACGGATACTTTTTCATTTTTGCTGAATTAGAGGACCTTCGCTGGCTCCGGTCGATAACTGTACATGTCGACTGCGCTACTTATACCAAGTGACTTTATTGCGCACCAAAAGAGGTAATACTGTACCAATTAAGAAATCACATTGAACTGCGGTATTTGAAGTCAATTTGAAAAATTACTATTTGAAGTCAGTTTTAAAAAATTGTAAAAATTGCTTACAAAGGAAAAGAGGAAAAAGGAAGTCAAGTAAACAGAAAAACAACTTAACTTAATAAATCCTAACAGAAAAACCATATTTTTCATTGATTCCGCAAATTAGTTACTCCGAGTTGGAGGGCAGCACCGTATGCAACACCTCGTCAGCGCGACGACATGGTTGTCGACAGGTGTCAAAGCAGAGGCAGCTGCCGCTCGTTCTCAATGGAAAGAGGTGCCACATCCCGCGTGAGCTGATAGCTAGCGGACAAAACATTTTCCATCTAGGCTTTTAGCGCACGGCCAGCAATTTTTTTGTATTGACACGACAAGTCTTCCTTTGAATAGAACAGTTCCAATATTCAAATATGTCGTAAATCGTATTCCTAGTCACCAAAATTAATGCAAACAAGTATACTTATCGCTTGGAAATGTAGTTGCACGAGATTCTGCTTTTTGTGAACAAGACAAAATTAATTTTTTTTTGCACGATTTTACTGAGCCACTAGGGAGCACCATTATTGACGAGTGGAAATAATGAAATTATATATCGAAAGAGTCTATTAAATTTACAGTACACATTTTTTGGAGAAACAAACAAACAAAGAAGATCGCCATTCTTTCCATCCTTCCGTAAACTGTTATGACGCAGACGTCACGTGTGTAACAGTGTAAGCTACATAACAATGTATTTGCTGTCTTGATGACAACGATCGGTTTGTTTTGTGCTCCCTCAGTGTATGTAAAATTACTAGATAATTCTACACTTAATAATTAAGTATTAGTAGAATTACTAAGTAATTAAGTAGTTATTGACACGTACAGTAATAACAGATATGTACTCTCTTTTTTGATGTTATAAGTCTTGAAACATTAGAAAGACGAGTGATTATACGTGGAAAATCGTTATAAACTGTGCAGGCTATAACCTTTAATACACTATTAAAATGGAATTATGCAGATTGATGCTACAATACAACCACAGGTTTCCTATAAACGTAAAGATTTGCAGTGATTATGCAGCCTCAGCCGAACAAAAATAATTAATTTTTTTTTGCACGATTTACTGAGCCACTGGGAGTTCCCATTGATTGACGCGTGGCGTAATGAAATTATATATCGAAAGAGTCTATTAAATTTACAGTACACATTTTTTGGAGAAACAAACAAACAAAGAAGATCGCCATTCTTTCCATCCTTCCGTAAACTGTTATGACGCAGACGTCACGTGTGTAACAGTGTAAGCTACATAACAATGTATTTGCTGTCTTGATGACAACGATCGGTTTGTTTTGTGCTCCCTCAGTGTATGTAAAATTACTAGATAATTCTACACTTAATAATTAAGTATTAGTAGAATTACTAAGTAATTAAGTAGTTATTGACACGTACAGTAATAACAGATATGTACTCTCTTTTTTGATGTTATAAGTCTTGAAACATTAGAAAGACGAGTGATTATACGTGGAAAATCGTTATAAACTGTGCAGGCTATAACCTTTAATACACTATTAAAATGGAATTATGCAGATTGATGCTACAATACAACCACAGGTTTCCTATAAACGTAAAAGATTTGCAGTGATTATGCAGCCTCAGCCGACCACGGAAATAAGCGGCCTAATCACACAAAACATCTGGTCTAAATTCGCCGATGCTGGTGCTGTTCCCATTGCAGTGGCCGCGTTCCCGCGTTGAATTTCGAAGCTAATCCGCTGGCGCAGATACTCAGTCGCTCGCCGATAGTACGGTATACGTTGGTATACGTGTGGGGAAATAGGTATACATATGATCGAGACATTACGAAAGCTAAGGCATAAAATCGACTGCGATGAAGTCGGGATAGTGGAGACGGTGCACTGTGTTGCCCGTAGACTTACATACAACTTTGAAATTCTAGAATTCCTTGTATTTTTGTTAATAAGCCTACAGAAACATCTCAAAAGAAAGAGAATAATTTGTTATTTTTTTTATGCTGAGTTAGCGCGGATCCGTTGGAAACTGGATGCGATATGAGTGTCTTCAGTTAAAATGGAAGTCTATGGAAGAAACCTGCACTTGTGGTGTGGATTTACTGTGGACGGCTACGGTCTTCCGACCAAGTTGCTGACTATCAGTGTGTGTTCATTTTCTGAAATATGAGTCCAGAAAGTTATATTTTTACTTGACTTTGTTTCCTGGACTTCAATCATAACGGAAACGACAGTGGTTACAGCTTAACCACTCTTTGAAGACACACCACTACCTTGGCTTTTGGATCCACCATTTGAGAGGCCAAAGTGTGCGATAACTCACTTTTTACCGCTAGAATTTTTGGGGACGGTGAGGGAGCATAATGTTTTTGAGTTTTAAACAGAAGAAAAATCATTTAGACACCAGGAAAATTCGTTCTGCTGGAACGCAAAAGTGTGCAAGCCTATGGACTTCATAACATGGGGTCTCCCCTACCGTGACGTCATCGTACAGGCTGCCAGTTCGATTTTATGCCTTATTGTTAGCTTTCGTAATGTCTCGATATGATTTATAATAGGATGGAATTACTCGCTCCGCATATGCATGCTGCCGACACGCGTCGTCGCCATTCGCCATTGCCGCAACAACGGTGTCGTATCTGGTTGGTGGTCATATACAGCTTATGTCAGGACAAAAAAGACGCATAACCCCACACCCAGATATCCGTACGCATGTTGCAAGTGCACTTGTACGACAGCCGGATATTTTAGCTGAGCCGTACAGCGCACTGCGCTGCATGCGTTCGGAATGCTGTGGATGGGATTATGCGTTTTTTTGTCCTAAGCTGTACGTACTCGTAATACAGCTATTGGGATGAGAGACCAGTGCGGCAGTGTCATACAAAGGAATGATTAACATACTTAATATTATGTCGGTATGCTGCGCCTGCATGCTGCCGATTTCGCTCTCCATTAATTTGTTGTCATGCCTCATATGCAACTGCAGGCAACAAAGACTACAACTATCAATAGATTCATATATCCTTACGTCCTTATTTTTTGGAAATTATCTCCTAAATGAACATTGATTTTTTCAAGAAGTTATTAATTTCATAAAATACAGCATCACACAAACGTTCCTACCATTATCTTTAAAAAAATCTTAAGTTTGGAGAAAGTCTAAATAAAATTTTTAAAAGTTGTAGTACTTAAGGGTTTTAGTACTTAAAGTTGTTAGTTTTGGAAATTATCTCCTAAATCAACATTGACCTTTTCAAAAGTTATTATTTTTTATAAAATTGAGCATCACACAAACGTTCCTACCTTTACCTTTAAAAATTGTCAGTTTTAAAGCAGTTCTTAAAAAATTTTTAAATGTTGCAGTACAGTACTTAAAATGTTGTTAGTACTTAAAGGTACTGTACTAATTAAATTACTTATTTTGGCAATGAATGAGTACTTACTTTACAGTACTCAGTACAT
>NW_026570735.1:0-13097 GCF_019649055.1 Paramacrobiotus metropolitanus
GACAGCGGCAGACATCTGTAGAACAACTTGTAGACATCCTGTGGACAGCCTGTAGACAACCTGTATACATCCTAAGAAAACCTAAAAAACCGAGAAACCAGGTGGCTACAGTATGTCTACAGGGGTTTATACGGGCAGTCTACAGTGTGTCTGAAGATGTATAGAAGTACAGCAGCAGACATCCAGCTGAACCTAAGAAGGCATGCCTGTACACCGGTAGACATCTGTAGACAACCAGTAGACACCGCCAGACACGCTGCATACATCCTAAGAAACCAGGAGACTACTGATTGGTCTGCAGGGTGTATACAGCATGTATACAGATGTCTACTGTGACTACAAGGATAAGAAACGATTCACTTTTTTTTTCTTTGGTACGAAACGTTCCACAGGTGTCCTAAAGGACCAGTACAAGAACTTTCTTCTTCCAACTTGTCGCAGTTAGTTAAGGTCAATAGATCTAAGGACACTCGGTTGCCAGCCTATGACCTGTATCACCCCTACCAATGCAGTGAGCGCTCAAACGCCGCAAAATAGACTTATGTAGCACAAAAATTTCATAAATTCTTTATATTGTAATAAATTTTCCTATTTTACGTCTTTTTGGGTTTTCTGGCTTTGTGACACTTTATCGGTATCGCTTCTTAGAGCTTCTTAATTTTTTACCTGGTTTTCTAGTACCGGCAAGCAAGCTGCCTTTCAGCAAAAATTTTTCTGCAAAACGCCGCTCAACAGAATTGAAGAAAAGTGAATTGTCGGTTAGCATTCTCTCTTACTGCAGATTGTTTTTGTCAGTAGTACGTCGTTAAAAAAATATTGCGAGGCGAATCAGAGGCCGGAAAACCGCAATATCCTCGAAAACCCCAACTTCCCATGTACAGTATTTCCGGCCCCGGCTTAAGACATGCTGTATAGTCTGCTAGGATGCATACTCAGTGTTGCGAGTTTCATAAAGTACAGAAAACCGAATAACATAAAACAAAACTAAAGAAAACATAAGAAAACATACTGAAAAGTAAGAAAGCATAAGAAATTAAGGAAATTTATCTATTTTTGAATTTAGAATTTTAAAAATTTCGAACATTTAAGACATAAAATAATTTTAGAAACTTTCGATACATAAATTTACTTTGCAGCGTTGCAGCGTTCATTCCGGTGGGAAACGCGGTACAGGTCGTTGATTAGCCGCAGACAAGTATCTGTAGGTGTAGAATTATCTTTATTGAAATCGATTCCGTTTTTAGATTACTTTTGTTGAAGGCAGACTGATTTCTAATTTTTTCCGCACTTTTAAAAATTGCCATGTTTTACCGCTTGCCAGTGGCGAAATGCCACATGCCACTGCCGGTGGCAACTGCCAGTGGCAGGTGCCATGCCACCTTTTACACCTTGCCAGTCGACTGAGAGTCTGCTGGTAGACTGTCAGACTACTGACTGGTACGGTGTGGAGGGGTGCTTTATATATGGTCCTGGTCCGGATGGGCTCGGCTGCTATGGGTTGGGCTGGTGTGGCGACAAGCCAATGACAGAGTGCATGACGGCATGATGATGTAATATGCGGTCAGCGTTACGTCATATGACCGCGCAGGAATGTGCAGGGGATACCAACACGTAGGCTTCCGGTGACTAATGGTCGTAGTGCGACTAGTGACGATGTCGTCACAGTGGCAAGTCTGGCGTAGCACGCGATGTTAGAAGTCAGAATCGTGACGGTTGTTTAAACGAGGCAGCTGGCTGCCTATGGAATCTGCTTTGGTGTCGACTTTCGAGTCGAAAGTTTCGACTGCGCTATGGAAAGCGTTTGCGCGGAGCTTCTTGTAACAGCACTTAATCAACATTAGTGGAACCTGTCAAAACAGTTCAGGTGCAGCAACACCTCTGTCGATCGCCCGCTGGTTTAATTTGCACCAAGCGCGAAGCGCGAGGTGCTGCAATAAGTCTTCGTCAAGAGCATAAAATTTGTCTGAAGCCACGAAGAGCGTACGTCACGCTTTTCCAGTTCCACAACCCCACCATTTCCCAGTGGTATTGGCGCGCTCGTGCAATAATTTGGTTCGCAACCACCGCTAGTAATTTATTTATTTGCTCAGGATGCACTTGGCACTGCAAATTGCCACTTGGCTCTCTTGTAACACAAGCGATAGCTGAGCGCGAATACAACGGGCGTAGCAACGAACACCGTCGTCAATGCTGCCCAAGCCAGGTGATCTTCCCAGAAATAATTTCTTGCCAATATACCGTCGGAAACTGTATTCGCAACAACCAAGCAGATTCCCAAACACGCGGACACCGTAGGCCAATGCGAAAATAGAATCTGATAGTCGTCAGGGCGGCACAAAAGCCAATTGATATACCGGGCCCAGATATTCTCCTCTCATTTCTGCGCTCTCACATGGCACAGTCAGCTTGTTGCGCCTAGATACGGCAACAACGGCATCCGAGCTCTTAGTCGTAACTATTGACCGCTGTTCATTGTAGGTGTTTTTTGTGTTATTCGTAGCTCCATCCGGGAGTGGGTAATAAAATAATGTTTTGCATCATCAGGAACTAGAGAAACAGTTGAAAAGTTCTCGCATGCGTTTTTCTGTTCGTCTTGAAGATGCTACGCTTTTACCGGATGGTTATCTCTGAGCCGACAGTCTCGATACCTTTCGCAATAAAAGAAAAACGCAGTACATTAAGAGTGAAAATGTTGTACTGCGTAGGCCTGCTGTCTCGAAACCAGCTTCGGCACAGGTGGAATTACACTGCGCAAACCGGATTCGCCACAGGTGAAATTACACTGCGCAGCGCACAGATGCTCGTATTATTCAGAGCACTATCAAAATTTGATTTAATCAAAGTCGCTTTGCACCGGAAGTCATTTATATGTGGCACTATGTAATACAACGATCGCGCAGCAGAGTACAGTGAATCAGTCTTGTCTCTTCTAGCTTTTTTCAAATGATGGCAAATGTGATAAAGATTAATTTTGTAAACTAGCTACTATGTGGAATTGCAATCAGATTATTAGCGGTCTTTGTTTTGGGCAGCGCACTGCGCATACTTCGGTTTTACTCGCATTCCGACCGCTTGCAGAATACAGTTTCGCATTCCGTCCACCAGATCGCATTCGTCCCAAGTAGGAGTACAATCTTGATTTCTTTCCCTCTGTTTGTCAAAACTTGATATATCTCGTTCTCCCATTTAACTTAACTATGGTTGAAAGCTATCCGGATGTATTTCCGTTAAAGCCGCCTCTGTTTCGTAACTGGCTATAAACAGTTTTCATCATGATTGTTTAACTACTCGTAGTCCTGCGAGCGTAGGATGTATGTACCTACACTGCGCTTCGATCTAGTGCAGTGTCTGCCAGTCTGCTTTTCTGTCTGTGGACAGTGCACAATCAGTGAGTCACAGCTTGCTTGCTGTGTGCCTCTAGGGCGCAGACGGGTGTTCAATACCAAAGTTACAGTGTTCAGAGTTATGAGACGGCTTTGAGCAGCGTGTGGGATTTGAGTGATTAAAAGAGTTCTCTGCTAGCAAATAGGTTTCCTTCTGCAACGTGTAGACGTCGGTGCCGGAGGCCCGGAGCACACGCCTTTCTGATCCGCTTGGGAACTTTTCACGCATGTATCTGTTCGGCATCTTCAGTTAAACTGGACCACGGAGTGCATGATACAGTATTTACTGGTCAAGCACACTATAATTTAAAATTAAAGCTGTATTTCATTTGAAGTGGATCGCTGTGATTCGGTTTGTACCTCTTAGCCAGTGGATCGTTCCTGCTCCCTGTAACTCATGCATTTCGTTTGGAAGCATAGTTCATTTATTTCATCAAATTGTCAATAACCTCCAAAGTCTCTACCACATGTGTATTTTAAATTAAGTACGAGAGAAAGATAAGCTGAAACATTATGGAAGTTTTGGGCGTCCAGCTGGCGCCGCTCCATGTCCCGCTGGAGCGCCGCTTGCAGACGTTAGCGGTGCTGTTCCACGTCAGTACATTCCTGTTCATGGGACTGGCCAGCACCATCCTCCTCTTCATGCTCCTCTTCACCTCGCTAAGCTGGCTGTCCCTCCTCTACGCTGTGTGGTATGTGTACGATTGGGATCGGAGTTCGCGTGGTGGACGACGTTATCAGTGGGTGCGTCATTGGACCCTCTGGCGTTGGGTGCGGGATTACTTCCCGGTGCGGCTGGTCAAGACAGCCGAACTGGATCCTCGCTACAAGTACATTCTGGGCGCCCACCCGCATGGCATCATGGGCATCGGGTTTTTGTGCTCGTTCGTGACTGAATCGTTGGATTTCAGTAAAGTGTTCCCGGGCATCCAGCTGCATCTGTTGTCGCTAAAACTGCTGCATCAGCTGCCGCTGTACCGTGAATATGTCATGTCGTTGGGTCTGTGTGATGTCAGCAAAGAAAGCATTGCCTACCTTATGAAGCAGGGACCAGGAACAGCCACTGCTATTGTGGTTGGTGGCGCAAAAGAGGTTTTCCATACACAACCTGGCACAAATTTGGTTTTGAAAACCGAAAAGGTACCGGTGGGGCGGTGACTGGCCAGTCCGATGATAAGACATCTTTATCTTAATACGGCAAATTGTTATAGTTAAACACGTTTCCTCATTTTAAGCATTACTGAGCATTCATTTATTTGACTGATTTGATTAAGTACAGTAGTTTGTGTTTTTCGAAATAACCTGTTATTGACATTGTCGGTTGTAACGCAACTTATCTGTATGCATGGTCCCATGGACGAACATTGCAAAAATAATGGTAACCATCTGTACGACGGGTAGAAAGACATAGTAGCTTTGAAGTTCCCAGTATGCGCTTTATAAGGTCTAATGGCAACAACTGCTTTTACAGGTTTTGTGAAGATTGCCATTCAGTACGGGTAAGCAACGCTAACAAACGTAACCAATGGAGAAGCCTGTATGTGCCAGTATGTGCATTAGAACTCTATTTTTCATAACTGTTTCGGCAGCTTCGACTCATTTTTCTATGCAAGTGTCCTAGTGTGACAAGAAATTTTTGGTACACGTCAATCATAATTATGACCTCAGGTTTGCTTCCCGACATTTTGTTACATTTTTCGGATTTCCATAAATTTTTTAAATTTTTATATGTCTGAAAATTAGACTTCTTAAGTTTTAATAAGGTTATCCAAGAATTTCTTAGGCTTTTTAAGCTTCATTACGCTTCCTTAATGTACTTCGGGGAATGTTTTTCGGTTCCCCGAGTGTCGTCAACGAAATGTCTGCATCAGCAGGCACTTCGCTCAGCAGTCTGGTGGTGCAGGGTCTAAATTCGATTTTTTGTGAGCAGCCTTAAGGAAAATGGCCAGGTACTTAGTGTTAAAAATAGGATACATGCACTAAAACTTTTGCTTTCGCGCACTCCGAATTCATTTTAAAATCGGAAAAACATGCTATGTATCTGATGTTGGTTCACTTTCGACTTTATGGCCATGTGTCTTTTACAGCAAAGTTTCAAGAAGATCGGGTAACCAGTCTTTTGGTACACAACAATGCCTTTAAAGTTTTCGCCCATTTTAGTTCGCCATATCTCGGCAACCGGATGTTGCGCACGCAAACGGTTTTCAGAATAAT
Organism: Paramacrobiotus metropolitanus; assembly: GCF_019649055.1. Lineage (NCBI taxonomy): Eukaryota > Metazoa > Tardigrada > Eutardigrada > Parachela > Macrobiotidae > Paramacrobiotus > Paramacrobiotus metropolitanus. The sequence goes on from NW_026570735.1 coordinate 5,598, forward strand.
ATAACTATACAAATCGTTTAGCTTTGGAATGACACAAAGTGTTACAGAAAAGTGATTCGGAGTGCGCGAAGCGAAAGTTTTAGTGTATGTATCCCATTTCTGACACCATGTGCCGGACCATTTTCATTAAGTGCGAGCATGTACTTCGCATTGCCGCGAATATTGCTCCAAGTCCCAAGTGTTTCTACTTCCGCATGATATCACTTTCTTTTTGCACCTTTCCTTTTTCTCTATTTGAAATTGTGAATGCTTGTTCGTTCTACCATACGACCGCACGGGTGCGTTTGTTATTGATCATAATTTTGTCAATCTGGAAGCAGTTTGTTGTTGATTACGCTAACGGCAAGATGTCCACAGCCGTTTTTGCGTCAAAGTCCGATTTCAAACTGCCGTTGATCGTTGGTAAAGGCGGTGACTGAGACTCTGAGAGTCTCTGACTAGCCAATACCAGCCACGTTTTCATGCAATGCCATATTGTCATGACATTATAGTACGTGTTTTCGGCGCAGATTGTTATGACACGGCATTGGTCACTTTTTCAAGGGCACACCTGGTTCCGACGTTCGCCTTTGGAGAAAACGATATTTACCGTTTGGTACATAACAGCCAACCTGGGTCGTGGACTCACAGGCTCCAGCGGTTGTTCCAGGTCAAGTCCGGGTATGCTCCGGTACTGTTTAACGGCAGAGGCATATTCAACTACACCTTCGGAATTCTACCGCACCGGAAGCCCATTACCGTCGTAGTTGGATCCCCGATCCCGACGGTCCAAAACGATGATCCAAGTCAAGTAGGTAGACTGTGGTTAATTACGTACGGCACGCACGAAATTAAAATGACCAATACGTCAAAGGAAAAAGTAGATTATCATAATGACGCTAGACGGCTAGGGCTACGGCGTAAGTCTAACAAGACAAATAATAAAGCCGGTTGATGTCGTGAATTATAATAAACTGAACTTTTAAACTGTTACTTTGCACCCAGAGATATGGAAAAAAATCCAAAGAAAAACAACACATTCGTATTCCTGCTGTCGGTACCAGCTAGTATACTGCACTTTTGCGTTTTGGTTCGCTCTGACCACCGGATTATTTAACTGGGGGTATACTACGCGAATTTGAAAAATAATTATAATTTTGTACTAAACCAAAGCTTATTACATCTAATATAATATTCTAAAAGGTACTGTAAGTATCGTATCCGCATGTATTGCAACTACTAGCTCATACCGTAAATGGTTTGAATTAGGAGGAGATTGATACAGCTCATCGACGATATTTGGATGAGCTGCGGATGCTCTTCGATACCCATAAGAAGCTCTACGGAAAAGGGGAAGACAAGTTGGAGTTCGTCGACTAACAAAAATTATGTTCCTTTGGTTGCTTTTATAACACATTATTCCATCCACTCTAAACTCGTATTTGTACTTTATTTTGAGCATGAAGTGCAACATGACCGTGTCTTACTTTCTGTACAGAGTACTACTCACTCTTGCGCTATCTTGTGGTACCCTGAATAAGTTGCGCAGTTAATTATGTATTATTAGTACCTCTATAGAATTTATACTCTGCATTATTATTAGGTACTATTCAACATTCGTACTTATTTTTGCATTATTTTGCGCCTTCTTTTTTTGTTAGGGTGTGCATAATAGGCAGAATTTGGTTACTTTAGTGTGCATGCAGGTTAAACAAAGAGAAAGCGCCGCTGATTGCCTTAGACAAATCAACCATTGATGAGTACTACATCAGTACTATGTACGATATCAATATGGATATGGAAATTTCTGCATACCATGGTAGAGAACAATTTATTGCTAGAATTGACTGCCTTATCTCAGAATTAATCCAGCACTTTTGTATTGTAATCTGCAGTATTACAACTAGGTTTTGATAAAGCTCAATAATAATATTATGATCGTCAGTCGTTATCACCAGTCCGGTTGAACAATGAAAAAATGTTTCTGTAAGGACATAAATTCTCGCCAATCTTGCAGACTTATTATAAGAGTTCTACTCGTATAAACAGTTAATACTTGTGCTAAATCAGGCTTGAGTAAAATGGGTCAATCGGGAGACGCTTCAGCTTATCCACCACCCGATGCCACGGGAAACGATGTGATTAGCCTTGCTCACCTTCCAGCGACGGCACATCACGCCGCCGGACTGGACTCCGTGGATTTTATTCGAGAGTATCGCCGAGTTAGGGTGTTTTTCTAAAGAGTTCCCTGTACTCCCACGAAACGCCGAAACAGTTATTTCAAAGAAAATAAAAGCCAGAAAAACCAGAACTAAGCACTTAGAAACGCAATGAAACTAGTCGAAACTCGTCGAAACGTACTGAAACTAGATGAAAACCCGATGAAACCCGTCGAAACCCGATGAAACCTGATGAAACCTGTTGAAACTTGCTGAAATGTGATGAAACTAACTGAAACGTGATGAAACTCGTTGAAACTAACTGAAACGCGAAGAAACGTGATGAAACCCGTTGAAACTTGCTGAAATGTGATGAAACTAACTGAAACGTGATGAAACTCATTGAAACTAACTGAAACGCGATGAAACGTAATGAAACTCGTTGAAACTAGCTGAAACGCGATGAAACGTGATGAAACCCGTTGAAACTTGCTGAAATGTGATGAAACTAACTGAAACGTGATGAAACTCATTGAAACTTGCTGAAATGCGATGAAACTAACTAAAACGCGTTGAAACGTGTTGAAACCAAATCAAGCTCGTTGAAACGTCATGAAACGCGATAAAAAAACATTAAAACGCGAGGATTTTATGGGAGTTTGTTTAGAAATTTTTTGCAGAACTTCTGGCTAATACACAGAATAACACAGTGCACTAAGCAGTGGCATACATTCGGAATGATTCTAAATTCGAGCCCAATTTGTACTTGTGTCACTAGCAAAACATTCACAAAGTTATAACACCTTATAATACAGAACATTATAAAGTAGGCTGAGTCCACAGAATCATCTTTTCCAGGTACTGATTGCGGCGCTGCACGATGCGATGGAGAAAAAATATCTGATGATACTTAGGCATTTGAAACAATGCATACTGAAAGGCACCAAGCCAACTAAAGGTCTGTTCGCATGCCTGGGTGTTGCTTGTCTCTAGATTAGGATGGATTTGTTTGATGTGTTCCGGATTGTACTTAGTGTGGCAATCTCCGCTCTTGTGATTGGACAAATGAAACCCGTCAATCACTTTGTCATTCCATTAATCCAAAGGCTATTGTATGGGTACGGCAGCGGGGAGCAATACTTTGGTTGCCCGAATTTTGTCCAGATTGCACATGTTATCGTATGCGATGAAAATTTCTCCCACTTCTCCACTGGAACACCCTGTAGCACTAAGTACATCCATGCGATAAGGATCAGAAACACTTGCGAGGAGACTCTGACCTAAAAAATTACAGTTTAATGATACTGATACGATATGAAAATTCTTTAGAATTGTAAGTTTACCCATATATGGGAGCGAAACTTTCGACATGGCCACCTGCTCGCACGATAAAAGATATCCCCGCGACCTATCAATTTTGTTGTTGTTTCTCCGAGTTGTTTGTAACAAGGCAAAGTGGATGCTTCGGAGTTCGAAGGTAATTCGATTCCTTTGCTGCAGAAGTCTGATGTGCGGCTTGAAAAAAGTATCTGCATACCTAAATCATAATTATTTATAGGTATATAATTATTTCAAAAATTAGTTATTGCACTACTATCACAAAAACCTGCGTTCTGTTATATTAACCTGGTATCTCACTTTGTCGCCTTTGCGTGCGAGACTTTTGGCACTTGGTGTGAGACTGGCATTGTTACCTTAAAGGAGATTGGAAAGAAACTGTATTTGAGAACGGGCGAGAGTCGCTCGACTTGTTTTTTGTTTCAACGTTTAAGTTTGGAGATTATGCGTCGTAATGCTATGAGTGTATTGTGCACAGTCCCTTCTCATGTAAATTGGGACAAATTCTTCATTTGAATATAATTGTTGAGCGAAGCTCGCTTTGTACATACTGAGAAATAAAATCTTATAAAAAGTGAGCTATCATTATCCCAAACGCTATCCATGACTACATTAAATTCTAATTTCTGATCGGAAGAATATAGGGATATGTGTGGTGTGCATAGTAGTATTCAACTTTGTCACTTTCCGTTTGAAAACCATTTGAAAACTCTTAATGAACTCTGGAAGTCACTGCGTCTATAACGTAGAAAACGAACCTTGTATAATGCAACTTACCTTATGCAATATGCCATCTAAAATGCATTCAGACTCAGTTGCAGTTCAATGTAAACTATGATGTAACGGCAAATTAGCACTGCATTGCTCAATTCAACTTAAAAGAACGATCTATCTTGTCGACCAATGCAAGACAGTTGTTTCAGAGATAAAAGCGGATTATGCATAACCATAACGTTAGGTAAGACTGTTTCTCCCATAACAGTAGTGTTGTGCTACTAAATAAAATTAAATAACGGCCATTTACTTAGTAAAAGTCCGCCTAATATTAAAAGTCTAGTAAATAGTAAGGTTTTGGAAACAAAATAAGTAAAAGTAAGTAAATGTGCTGCCGGAATAGTAAAAAGTAAGTAAATATTGAGGTTTAGCGTTGACTAAATAAAAATCATTTACTAAATTATTTACTAATTCGTTTTATCAAGCGTTATGTAAAATTGGCTTGTTAGCCGCCGCCTCTCGCAGGTAAAGTGAGTGTGCGCAGTAGTTGGCTGACAGCCTACCGCCCTAAAAAGCAGCAGTATTTACTTTTCACTGTTTTCAGTATGCGCCTGCATGGCTGTATAGCTCTATTAATGCATAAGAAAATTTTCTGCGCCATTTTCAGTACTTTTCAGCGCTTTGAAACTAACGCAATTCGACACTTTCAGTCCTAATTACATTTATTTAGTAAATTTACTTTAATTTAGTAAGTAAATGTCCTTGGAAAAAATTGAAATAGTAAGTAAAAAGTAAGTAAAAGTCCCGAGAAATTTTTAAATAGTAAGTAAAAATAAGTAAACTTCCAAAAGCAGATAGTAAAAATAAGTATATTGGCAAGGACTTTTACTACCCAACACTACATAACAGTGTTAAACAGCAATGTATGGGGCGCTTATTCGATTTAGTAATGTCATAGTGCACCGCAGCCGCTCAAATAAACAACTGTTTACAAAATATATGCAACGGTATCAGTTGATTTCTGGAACATTTATTAGTGTTATTACATTAACTGGCTCTCTCTTCCGAAAAAGCAATTAACCTCTAACGATTTAGGAGCCCACTCCGAAAAATGTCCCAGTTGGCCGTACATGACCTTCTGATTTCTAGGCAGGTATGGCATGGTGGCCGCTGAGCAGATTGGCTACTATAACGTCATGCCCACAATGCAGATTGGGGTGCCTATCGATATCGCCACCGCTGAACGTCTGGATACCCTCATCGCCCAAGCCAACGCCCGGTTCGCCACGCATCCCCTTCCCGGCCGCATCCGTACCATCGAAACCGTAGCACTGCGCGTCTATAGCAGCGGCTGGGGTACCGACCCGGACTGTACGGCATGGACGGATAAGCGCGATTCCACTAGCGAGACTGTGCTCAACATGCTGCGCATCTTCTACGTAATCGGTGCGCCGCAGTCCGAATCCATCGGGAGCTGCGATTTCGTTCCAAATAAAGTGGGTGAAGCCCGGGAAGGTCGAACGGTTCGGGAGGAGTTTCCACGAGTGCTGTCCAAGGCGCACCAGTGGCTATCCGACCAGCCAGCGTACCTGCGTGTAACGAATGTCCAGACGGTGCATTATAAATATCAGCAGGATACCATGGCTATAGATACGCTGCAGATGGCGTACAAAGAGAATAATATACATGCGCTCTACATACGCTACCTACGTATGGCGTTCGTTCTGACGAATTCCAATATGCCGGGACAGAGTAGTGCCGGACAAGTGCGACTAAATTCCAGATTATTTACGCCGGGAATACTAGCGTCACCGGGGTGCTGCTCCGTGGGTAAATTCGAAAATCAAGCCCAGGCATTAGTATTAGTAACGTCTAACATTCAAGGGAAATAGCCTGGTACATGGCACTGAACTCGTTCACTGACGTTTTTGTTTTCGAGCAATTCTCAATCCTCATTTTCTGTTGATTTATATCTCAAAGTTCGAAATAAGAATGCATAATAACGCGTATATTTGTGCACGAATATGTGTTTAAATTAATAGTACGGTAAGCATGATTATAATCGTAAATTCAGTACGCAGACTGAACCAACCAGATCGCGATACCTAACCGGTACAATACTTACTGACGTTACAGATTCGAGAACGTATGTCGGAATGGATACGCGCGACCCGCGCTAAGATCCTTTCCGTAGAAACGGTTTCCATGCAAATTTTCAGCGGAGCAGAATATGGGCAGGGCTTCGATAGCATGGACACATTTGATAATGCCGTAGCGTACACGCGAACTCAGCACGGCGGTGCCGGTCATCATCATCATCACGCTGGGCATCATCACCACCACAACCACTACCGTCATAACGCTCACCAGCGAAATCGTAGAGAGAGAGGAATTAATTTCCGTTCCACCACTAACCATTCAACGCCATCCATAGGATTAGGGCCATATTTAGGCCCAGAACGCCATCTGATACTGTATCGTGTGTACTTGGATGGAGAGTATCCCGATCCGATGGGATACAAAGAAGTCAGCACCACTCTCGAGATGTACATGCAGCAGGACAACGCTACAGCATGCACCATTCTGTAGCAGTTATTTGGCTCAAAACCTAGCAGAATTAGTAAAAGCAGTGATTTATTAGGGATGTTTGTGATTCCTCTTTACGTTGCAAATCGGAAATGGCGTTTGCCGGCAGTTGTTACAACGGGACGAAAAAGTGTCCAGTATTTATTACGGCACAAGAGCCGACAACCCCAAACGGACTTCAAGTCTGGTCAAAGCTAGTTAGGCGTCCAAAGATTGGTAATCTTGATTGGTGGGCCCAAGATTCTTGCGGCACGGTTTGATTGCTACGGCAAAAGTTTGCACAGTATTAGTGTAGTATCAAGAAGAAACTGACTTAAAAATCACCTAATTACTCAGCTCCCGGGAAATTCTGCGGTTAAAGCCACAAAAGGATCGGTCGAAATTTATGGATGGCATAATGGAAACGAATCCTTAAGAGTTTTGAATACGCAATACATGGAAAATTTCCCGCAGTGTTTTTTTGCTAGCACCAAGTTACCAAGGTACGATTATGTTCTCCAGTGAGCCTATTGCCCGCTAGCAGTGTTTTGCGCTTACGGACGCTTTAACCCAGATACTGCAGTACTTTGGGATATCGGAAACGCGGTAATTGATATGATATTATTAGTGCCGTATCGATTAGCCCCGGCCAAGTTCAACGAAACCTTATTAATTTTTGTTCTTTAAGTTTTGCTGCACCATGTCTCACCAGCCGGATGGTGCAACTTGCCCGCGAACAGTTATC
>NW_026570736.1:0-12927 GCF_019649055.1 Paramacrobiotus metropolitanus
CGTAGTTAGACGGCTTTAGATCAGCAAATCCAGACAGTATCTATATCGTCATATTTCAGTAATAAATTGTTGCGTTTAAACTTTAAACTTTTTGCATTGTCTTTCAATATTACCTTTGCAGTATGATTTTTGGTGGTTTTTAACTTTGTGACTTATCGTAGTGTTTCGGCTTTAATCGCTTGTAGATCTTTTAACATTGCACCTTAAGTGCAGATTTACTCTTCATTTTCAGTAGCAGTATAGCAGTCGGTTTTAGTTTTTGTTAATTTTCGTAGTATTGCGTCTTTCTCTCCAAACACGAACAGCATTAAATTAGCAGATAAGCTTTCGCAGTATGTCCAGTAGAATTAGTATTTTTACTAACAGTCGTAGTGTAGTGTCTCTGTTCCCATTCCAGAATAGTGCTTTGCGGTTGAGTGCTTTGTAGAATAGAATGATGCACAGATCTTACACTTTATCAGAGTCAGCAACTTTATAATTTTCAGTTTCTGTTAATTTCCGTAGTATATTGTCAGTCTAAACGTTTTCCATTGCGTTTCGTCTGAGCTTAGTATTCTTTACCAGTGCTGTATGGTCTTTAACTTTTACCTTTTTAGCTAGTTTTCGTAGTATAATGTCTGTTTGTTCGCTTTCTAACACGTTTCATCACTTGTACAGATATAACTTTCATTGTTGCAGTTAGTCTTTTCATCTTTTAATTTTTAGCAGGTGATTCTAGTACATGGGTTTCAGTCAGTTAGCTCGCTTACACTGTTCCCTTTGGATAAATACGTTATAACACTTTCATATCAGTCTTAAAGCACTTAATGCTAAAATAACATCTTTTTCAACATCTTTTTACGATAACACCTTGGATCTCATGGACGTTCCTGCTCTCCGCCTTTCCACCTCCTTGGAAAATCGGATTGCCAGTTACGCTCCAGGATCCGATGACCCATAACACTCAAACTCACTAACAACTTACCGGATCAAGCGATGTTACTTACCTTTTGATGGCACCGGATAGTCGGGATGGAATTTGGCGATAGTGCTAGATGTTGCACGCACTATGCGGATGGAGCAGATGTTACCTTTTTCCTATGTCCCTGTGTTCCTTCCTCTTCGTTCCACGTCGTTTCGCGGAGCTTCACTTTTGTTCCACTACGATCCAGAGAAATCTCGTTTGCGGGGCGGTGTACTGACGTCCTTAGTACACATCGGTACTACTCTACTACTTCTACCCCTACTACTAAGGCTTAGGCTTTACTACAACTTCTACGCGAGTCATGACCCCGAGTCTACTCCGACTTCTCGAAATCCCCAGCAGAGAACTTTGACCGCGACTTGCCATTTCGACTTGACCGCGCTGGTCAACGAGCTCAACCTATTGTTCTAGTGTACTAGCTGACCTCTTGTTCTCATTAGTCCACGTGTAAAGATGCAGCGGTGTATTGGTTAGATTCTAAATCCTATTGTTCTCAGACCCGTACCTGCGCGTACGAAGAGCCAGCACTTGCGGTGCCCAGGGCTATATAAGGCGCTCGTCGCCCATTGTAATGTCAAGAGTTATAATCCCAACAAAAGTAGAGTCTTGTTACTCGATCTGATTAACTTCAGGCTTTGCTCTGGTCTTCTCTTTCCAAGTGAGGCTGTTCAAACTGACCTCTGGGTGACCTTTCACCTATTGTCAGGGTCATTCCTCTACTTCGTCGACGTGCATTATCATCTTCGGATAGTCTCGTGACGTAACAGGCTACCACTTGATCCCCACTTGTTTGCCGTGACCTTTCGGTCCTTCGATCTTCATGCCCTGTATGCCAGGTTGATGGATTTGTCATACTCATACGCTTCGGCTACCATCTAGCGTCGGACAGGTAACGTATAACTTCACGCATCCCTTGTGTTTCCTTTCGTGTCTTCTCTTTCAGCAGGCTTTCGAGTTCCGGATCCTCTTCTTCATCCTTGCATATCATCTCATACTTGTACATCAACATCCTTAACCTTTCGCTCCATGAATTACATAAGAAGTTGAGATTAAGAGTCGCTCTATTCCTCCGACTGGTCGTGGTCTGGGAAGTGCATATCTCCACCGCAAACCCTATATTTTTATTCTACGTATTCCGTATTGCACGACAAAGTTTTCCGCGACGATTTCAATGACTACAATCTAAATGAGGCAAAATGGCACAAAATCACAACTGATTTTGTGAGATCGCCTTTTGACGCTGATAACGTGCGCGTTAAAGGCGGTGCTCTATCACTGGGCTCGGGTAGTCGCCACAACGGCTCGTCAACGGTCCCAACGGGCGCCGCAGTCGACATGAAGGACTATTTAAAATTTACGCACGGCGAACTTGTTATCCGGGTTAAAATACCGTTAGCCAGTAATTATGTAGCTGGTTTGGGCCTCTCGTTGAACCCGTGTCAAAGCTCTCGACTGCGCCCATGCACAGACAGCGAAAAGGTGCCTAGTGTCACATTGATCATTATGTCCAATTTTCCACACATGCTGTCTGTTTACACGACGTATACAAATTCCAGCGGTGTCCCCTTGAATATGGAAAACCACGTATACGTGTACGTTGGGAATACATACTGAGTTATCTGCAGATTTAACACGCTTCGGGGTTTTTGCAGTGATCAGGATCTTTCACGCGACTATCATGTCCTGAAACTGGTGTGGACGGCGGATTTTCTAGGTTGGTTTGTGGACGACCGGATGGCCTACAATGAAACGGTGCCGGGGCTATCGACATGGCCACCAATGATTTTATCACTCAGCTGTGCAGTCCTTCCGTCGTACTACGCCCAGCCGCACTTCCCGTACAACGACACGGATGCGCCATACCAGGAAGTATTAATCGACTACGTATCTCTATGGCAGTTCCAAAATTCAACCAAAAAAGGTACAGTGAACCACAAAAAGTTGGGCAAAAAACTGGAAAAAACAATAAGACCTTGTCCGTTTTCTTGTTTTCTTTTTAGGTAATAACCGGCCCTCGGAAATGCATTCTCTGACCGTATTTACTTATTTTTGCGGCCATTTCTACAGTAAATATGTAGTTGCACGTTCATTTCATCCTGATTCAAATCGCTTTGCAGTGCATGCGTTAGAAGTAATTTTAAGCGCCGTTATCCCCGTCACAGTTTTTGCTGCGCTGATTAGTGTTCTTTGGTTCATCGTGAAGCGACGACGGTGGAAACACGGTGATATGAGGAAAACAAGCCTGGCGAGTGGTCTGCATTCGGTAATCGGCTGTTTGCGGAGTCCAATTTCCCTCGATGCTCATACTTTTCCACTGGAATCGGAGGCTGCGCGGCGTCTGCGGAATTTGGAAGTTCCTTTGGCCAAAGTGCAATTAAGTGAGACATAAGAGTTGTTATTAATGAAACCTTACCAAAATCAAACGTTCTGTGGTGCGGAACTCTGTTGTTGTTGCGTCATCCTAGATCGGAATGCTCATTGTGGTTTATCACGATGACAAATTAGTCATTGCCCTGGTGTCTTTATTAATTGTAAAAAGATTTTATGCTTATCGTAACTGTACGTGCTTTGAACAGTGGAGATTGTAAGCAGTAGCCCAACATGCATCGTTCGAAAGGGATTCGTTGAAGGCCTTGCCGATCGTCCAAGTGTAACCACCGTGGCCGCGAAAAAGCCAACGGCTCCCGAACACGCCGACGAGGAGATGGAAATCATGGCGGTTATTGGGCCGCATCTGAATATTGTGCGACTGCTTGGCGTCGTCCTGAAAGGTTATTCTATTTTACCTGTTTAATTAATGTGATACCCGGTTGGTACACAATATGACACGAATTCACGAATTCGTCAAACATTAAGCGCTAAATTGCACTGAGACTGCTGTTGTTCAGGCGAATTGATGTTGTTGTACGAACACGCTGAATTTGGAACGCTGTCCAGTTACCTCAAAATGCACCGTGGTGTCTGGTTCTATAATCACGTCAGCCCGAGTGGAGAACTTTTGCCGTATAATCAGGAAATGGCGGATGAATTCCAACGTGTCGCCATTCAAAATGCCCATGAAGCTGAAAAGGAGGGATTCGATTGGCAGCTGTTGTCCACCCGTGCACTTGTACGTTTTGCCGACCATATCAGTCAGGGGGTAGAGTACCTCCATAGCCAGTCGACTATCCACCGTGATTTGTCGGCGAATAATGTGATGATCTGCGATGGCTATTGTGGTATATGTTGCGACCTTGTCGGTCGCGTGTATTCTCATAATTATAACCTTGTATGTCCTGACTTGCTTAGATACGAATATACGCTGTTGTCACGTACAACTGCATTAGCAGTTAGTACGTTCGTGGACAAGTTACAGTAAACATCAATAAACATTAATGTAGTATTATACAGTACGTACCCAATACTTCACATTGGCGTGAAGCTTTTTGAGCTCATTCGGGCCGTATGCCGCCCAAACCTCCTACGTCTACTAATCCAGTAAATCCTCAGTCCATTTCCGCTGCTACTACTACGACATCTACCAGCATTTCCGATCCATCCCTTACAGCTCCGTCGGGCGGGTCCGTTCCCCCAAGTACTATTCCACCCAGTTCCACCCGTACTTCCGGATCCTTGACCAACCAGCGCGTGACATCCTCATCCAGCCCACTAATGGCCCAGCACATTCTACGGCTGGAAAAGTGGAATCCGGATGAACTCACTTGGACAGAATGGTACCAGAAGTTCGAAAACTACATTGAGATGACCGGCGTCCCTGATGACAAGAAGGTCAACCTTCTGCTGGACTCCCTAGGTCCGAAACCATTCAAGCGCCTGGTGGCCGTATGCCTTCCGGGTAAACCTAAAGATTTCCCATTGGATCAGCTGCTCGAGAAGTTACGTATCCGTTACACTTCCTTCACCTTCCGGAAAGTTCAAATTGCAAAATTCTTCAAGGTGACCCAGACTTCCAGTGAAACCTTAGAAGACTTTTCGGAAAAGCTCCAAGACGCGACAGCCTACTGCCAGTTCCGTCCACAGTGCTGGACGATAACCTCTGCGCGGCCTTCATCAACGGTCTCCAGAACGAGAGTACCCGCTCTCACCTGATGACCCATGACCTTCAATCGTTCGAAGAAACGTTAGAACGCGCAAAGAAGTACGAAGCGGGCCGGAACGAAGCGAAGCAGTCCGGATCCCGTGGCGATGCCGACAATGATGTCCACAAGGTACAAGGCAAAGGGCGTTCCGTCGCACCCCGAAATCCGGTTACAAATGCCGCAGTTGTGGTTCCGACAGCCACCAACGCGACGAGTGCAAATTCGAAACGCCACATGCAATCAATGTGGGCGTAAAGGTCACATTGAGAAAGCCTGTGAATCCCATGGAACGAAGTATGTCTCCGTGGAGAAGTCGAACAGTTACTATGACCTTTCTATTCTATAACCTTCATTCCTAGTTTTAGTTTCTTTTGAACTTGGGGAGGAGTTGTGGTATATGTTGCGACCTTGTCGGTCGCGTGTATTCTCATAATTATAACCTTGTATGTCCTGACTTGCTTAGATACGAATATACGCTGTTGTCACGTACAACTGCATTAGCAGTTAGTACGTTCGTGGACAAGTTACAGTAAACATCAATAAACATTAATGTAGTATTATACAGTACGTACCCAATACTTCACAGCTATGTGGCGAAAATCGCCGGATTGGGGATGGCTAAGCAGACAGCGAATTACGTCGCCATTGATGCACAGGTAGATTAAAAAAATACTGGAAATTGCGGTTTTGGTTTTCTTTTCAACGGAACTATTCAGATACGTTATTAGTGGCCAATAAATATTACCCCATGTTCAGTTTACCAGTTAAGTTATTAGCATGTCTTTTCCGTTCAAGCATTGAAATTCTCACAGAATCGAGCCAGCCGACCCCATGAATTTACGAATAAAGAACCGAGTCCGAAAACAAACTATCAAAATCGATTAGTGGGTGGTAATCGATTTCGTCAGTTATATGAACGTCGCTAGCGCTTGCAGAAGCCGGCTAGGTTTCTCTTTTCGTACCTGTGCAAGTCTGTTCTACTTCTAACTCCAATTGCCGTGATACGAACAAACGTGATACGTGCCAATATTGTTTAAATTAGGAATCACTACGTGACCGTTGGATGGCTCCCGAATCCATTGCGGAGAGAATGTTTTCCCCCGAATCCGATATGTGGACCTTGGGAGTGCTGATGTGGGAGTTGTTCAGTTTGGGCAGTCTGCCCTACGCCAACGAAGAGCTCGATGAAAATGCGCACCATAGTTTGGCAACACTGCTGAGAAATGGACTGCGTCTAGAGAGACCGGATGCATGCCCTAGCGCGATGTAGGTGGTACTTGCTGTGGGTAGGATTTTCTACTATCAACAGTTTTCTACAGATATGCTTTAATGCTCGAATGCTGGAAACGGATACCACAGGAGCGGATAAATGCTGCTCAACTGGCGCAAACGTTGCGCAGTGTCAATGACAACATTGCGGAGCAAACCTACCTTCGGCTCGACTACTGGTACGCTCAGTGTATTGATGCCCGTCGTTCGCCTGTGGAAGGAGGGACAAACGACTGTAGTGATTCTCCACGGTAATTAATTTCTGCGGATATCATCGGCTCTCAGATATTTCCCGTTTGTACATTTGATGTTCTGCGCAAATTGAACGAAGCCTAAATTAATGGAATGTCTTTTAATAAGATCGAGCAGTTGCCCGCTGTATTTGTACCGCAAGTGAATTGCTAAATTAATAAGACACAGAGCATAAATAAATAAGACACAGAGCTGGTTCGAGGATCGTTAATTACAACCTAAAACGTGATATTTTACGTATCTATCGTGTTCTTGGTTTATAACCTTTGCAATAAAAGTGCCGTGTTTTGCTGTGACAGATTGTAAAGCAGAAGTTATGCTAAAGCTGCAATAAGGCCAAAGGCATGGCTGGACAATTACAACTGACAGCGCGAGGCGGTAAGGGCTGTCCATGGTCGTAAACGAGTAGGACATCGCTAGGGTGACAGCAAGCTGATCCCGAACAGCGCAACAAGAGGGAGAAATTATTACGATGAAATCTCCACTGACATTAATACTGTCCAGTTATTAGCGTTCTAGTCAGCATTAGTATTGACAAGTATTACTGCGACACATTGATGATGCATGGGCGATCTTTAACAAAACTCACCACTGAGAGCAATAACTACCGGAGACAACAACAACAACAACGTACATACAACGTAGTCAAAATAATGCTCATTCCCAGTGCCTACAGAAAGTGTTTGTTCGATTCTGCTTCTTCTGCGTTTGTGCCATCACCGACCACCGTATGCCATGCTCCCTTCAATCCTCGAAAATAATTATGCCGATAGCCTTTTGAACTCATGCATGGTTGATTAGATGCACGTCACGGCGCACGATCTGGACAAGATAATGCAGCCAAAATAGTAGAGACACGCAGAGTATCGATTTTATTGTGCAGCTTTTGCGCCAGCTGGAGAAAATCGGAACGGTCAGCTGGTGAATATTTCCAGCATCCGGACGTAATAGGCTATCGATTTTATAGTCGTAATTACCAAATTAACAAAGCTTAGCTTGCTAACAACGGTTTATCGACATATATGTTGAAGGATGTACATGGTCGTCCCTATTAAGTTGACAATCCTGGAACCGTTAAATTCAAAACCCATCGATCATCCGCATACCATATCCATTCTTCCGTTACCGTAGTTGGAGGTTAAATTATGGCCTTCAATTCCGCAATATCTTCAAGATATCGCAGATTTAAAAACTTATCCTAAGGTAATCGTCCGAAAATCGTTATTTAACAACTTATCTTAAGTTAATTTTTTTTTCTTATTTCCTCAAGTGTTCTATGAACTACAGAATTGGCGCCAGTCGCGTGGATGACTGATTCCCACCATTCCTAGCTTACCTAATTCACAGCTGCTTATGCGTTGTCATGTTTACATGTTTCTGAGTGAGAACCGATGAGAACTGTTACAATGGTGCACATAAGGAATGTGGCTGCATTGTGGTGATCTGTACGAGTATGTTGGTCTGATCTGTGTCGGAAGGATACGTGATTTCTGTCGGTCATATTTAATCGCTTGTTAATGCTTTACACGATCATTACATGACACCGAATCTGGAGTTCAGTCTGTTATCCGTGAATCATTAAAACGTTAACAACCAGTTATTGCGCAGTGTACGGTTACGAGTCTATCAGCTGCCGGCAAGATACGATTTTGTCGCGGCGGCGTTCGAAATCTACGGATCGTGGGGGGACGGCACTAAGAAACTCTTGGACTCAGGGGATGCCTAGTTTCTGCCACCGGTCAGAAACGCGCCAAAGTGATTTTGAGTGTATCTGTTGTGGAACGATTGTTTTCTTTCACTGAGTAACCACATGGAATACAGTTTTGAACAAAAATCGTATGCGTCTTTTACGCATGAGTTTCACACATTAATTTTCAAACGACTTCTTTAGCTGTTTCTTCGTTGAGATAAGTACAGTAAATCGGATTTAGGACGTTGCGTTTACATGCACAGCTGGGTGTTCTTGAGCAAACGAACATAAACTGGGACGCCCAATGTGTCATAAACATTCTCCAAGTTCTTCGCCAGCCGACCAAAATTCGTTCGGTCAGCGGGTGAGAGTTTCCAGCATTCGCACATCAGGTCATAACTACAAACATAAAAAGACAGCAAGATCACCGTTTTCATTCACTGAGAAACAGATGCACAATTTACCCCATCTCTTCTGACGACTGAATTGCAGAAAATTAGTACAACAAGAAGTTTGCACAGGGCGGTTGAAGTGACTTGTAAATGCCGAAAAAGGAAAAATATACTAAACCCTGCTAACCTACACACTACTGACATATTATAGCAGCGTTAGAATTTTTCTACTAACTGTAATCATCGGTTCACTTCTACAGAATACATATATCTGTACTGACTATACCTAACTGCAAGTGCAACGCTGCAGTATTAAAACTGCTCAAACTTGTTAGTTTCACTTACACGACACTTGGACAAGTCGCTGATTTATCTAACCGCAGTCCCGTCTGTAGTGCCGTCAGGAAATCCGAAATATTATTCCCGGGTGAAACATGGAAGCCGGCGTAAGGCAGAGCGCCCAGACTAAACATTTCCCACATAAGCACACCAAACGACCAGACGTCCGACTTTTCCGAAAAGATCCCGCTCGAAATGGATTCCGGCGGCATCCATCGAACGGGCAGGGCGTCCTGTAAAAACAGTAATTTGCGCGTGACGATTTAGGTGTTGTGCAATGCGTAAGGCAAGCAAGCGAGACGCAGCGGCGTTTAAGCAAACAAATAAACCTTTGGATTCTGAGCAAGGGTTCTTGGGTATTGAAAAAGCATTAACACTTCGAAGAAGTCCCAGTCCCTTCTCATGTTAATTGGGACAAATTCTTCATTTGATTGTTATTGTTAGGCACAATGAAATAACACATTTAAACTTCGAAGAATTACGATTATTTATCCAGGGTTTAAGCTTGCACCAAATTACGGATCGACAAGGTTTTCTCATATGTTTATATTTGTTTGTTTGCTTTATCAGAAAAATAACATTAATCTGGTAATACAATATCACATTTTTGCGCATTTATGTCTCAGCATTTGCTGATTTTTTCGCACAGGTACGTCTATAGGTTTTACGCTCACACCCGGCGTGAATCGGCTGCTCAGATTCTGTGACATTTCTCGGCTTTGCGCTTTAAGACGTTTTACGATAAAGCCGGCGGGATTCTACTCAGGCATACCTTAGACTCGCGGTCGGCACATCCCGAGCCTTGCAGTGCCAATCCAAAGTCAGATACCTTGGCCACATTTCCCTCGCAAATGAGGATATTGCGAGCGGCCAAGTCCCGGTGCACAATGGACGAAGCACTGAGATACTCCATTCCACGACAAATCTGGCCGGCGAACGACAGCAGCATTTGCGTGGATAGAACCATTCCGCCATATTGCGCAGTATCAGTTTGGGCCAAGGATTGTGTGTTAGAGAACTTGATTCGCTCCACTTCCAGTTCATCATACGGTAGGATGTGTCCACTTGGACTTACATGATTGTAAAAGCGCTCCGTTCCAAGCACTTTCAGCATATGCTTTAAACAGCCAAATTTAGCGTATTCGACAATCAGTAGCAGCTCACCTGAAAAAGCCTTTAAATTATAATTGCTCCCGGTATTACTGGATAGTGATAAAATGTTCATGGTGTTAACCTTTCAGTACCACTCCGACGAGGTTTAAAATATTCGGATGAGATTTTACTGCTGCCATAATCTTCAGCTCTTGTATCAGCTGTCGAGCTTCCACGGGATCGCTTTTGTCTTTCACACTTTTGACGGCAACTTCGGATGTAGTTGAGTGCATGCAACTTGCCTTGACGAATCCTTTTCTGACTACGCTGGTTAAGCCTCGACCCAAAACAGTGCTCGCTGGATACGATAACACCATGAAAGGTACAAGAAGCTTATTTTTTGTTACTATGGACTAATTTACCGATCTGTATTGTGTCCAGCTGAATTTCCATCGCCTTTATGCGATCATTTGCAAGCACATCCGCCGCTTCTCCATTGAATTCAAGCGCCGACAAGCCATAATCACATGGTGTTTCCGTAGCACTGGGATAAACAATGAGGCCTTCGCGGCGCTTAATGCGACGTTGTCTGGCGCATCGCAGCAGCAGGCAGGTAACTATCACTGACGCTACAACCGCTGTCGGAATAAGTACACCAACGGTCACTTGTATTATGTCACCTACAGATAACAACACCGGTAACGAAGTATTTCCAAAAGCGGATGTGCATCATGTGGCCACTACCTGGGTGTGTTGTGATTGGTCGGCTGCCGTATTGCCGAACAGTGACGTAATCCACCAACAATTCACACGATGCCTTGATGGAAAGGTTTGGGCAGGCGTTTCCCGTGATTTCAGAACTGGCTGACATGGCAATATTCACTGCCGGCCAGTCGTTCAAACCCACAACGGTTAAATTGAAAATCCGGCTGCCATCCATGAACAGTTCCATGCTCTCTGTGGTCCAGATTAGCCGGTAAAGGTGGTAATCAAATGTGAGATCGCGGACGCTGGAAAGACTCAGGCTATCATCGCACTATTTAATACCAAATTCGTGTTCGAATGCATATGAAGAAATGCACAGTGGCACATCAAATTAACTACAGCGCCCACAATTTCGTAGTGTTACGGATCATTGGAGCACCATCACACGTGTGGACCCAGTACTCGTATTGATTTGTTCGGTAGTGCCAAATAAAAGATTGCAGAATTGTGTGATGAGCATCTTAGTTCAGTACTGTACTTGCCCCATGTATTCGTAAAGTTGTCCATATTCCGCACTCTTTCCCCCAGACGGATTGTACCTCACCAGACCACTTAGATACCGTGGGAATGTATTTATAGCAGTGAGTGTAACCTCCCGAGGAGAAGTAGCGCCTTCGGCCGACAATTTCAGCACCGAGAGACCGGTAGTTAGATCAGGAGCCTGGTATGGGTATTTCATACGGATTAGCAGTTCACCGTATTTGAAAGTGAAGTTCCTGGTGCCGATGTAACTGTTGCTCCGGTACAGTGATCCGTTCTCACAGCCCGTCTTGCCTGTCAGCAGCAACACACCGTTCTGAACGCGTACGTTCTGCGGGTTTTCGATCTTCCACTTTCCAAGATCCAGCGTTTCAAAGTCATCATGGAAAACTTCAACAGTCTCTTCGTCACAAATACCTCGGGTTAGAAAAAAATACACACAGATAACTGATCCCACAAAATTCATTAAAGCGATTACTGATACAACCTTTGCTGCTTCTTTTTCATTCCTAACCGTATGCTACGACAAGATTCTAAAGTATTAGTGTCGCAAATGCGTTATACGGATGCACTCCCTTGGCTGAATAAACAGTTTGCAACTAAGTGCGTAGAGAAGAAGCACTGTCGAAGAAACTTACTACACAATCGCCGGGAGGATTTTTCGGACGCGAGTGTGATCGTCTGACTGCTATTGGCCAAAACCGGTTTCACTCTGCTTTGGTGCGCATGTTCTTCCCTTATCTGTATATCTCTGTTAAAATCGTATCAACAACAGAGAATCGCATGTTGGTTTCTATTTGAATCTTTCGGGGCCTAGAAAATCAGGGCCTTGTGCTCACATAGCACAAAATGCGCTCACATGAAGGGCATGTGCTCACCTAGACGGAAACTTGTGCTTAAAAATTGTCAATACCTCCCTCTGGTTCTGCACAACGTAACTGAGCACCATTTTAATCATTTAATTTCAAAATCAAAAAAGAAACATTTACAGAGAGATAAATAATAAACAGTTAAGGATAACCCTAAACGCCGATCCGGATATACCCGTTTCGCTTTCCCTGTGCAGATATGCGGTTGGACACATTTTACCCCATTTCTAACGGAAATGGCGCACTGCATTCGCTTGTGGGCATACCTATTTGCACTGGTTCCGTAGCTGCAAACTTGCAACGCCTGCTTCCTTCATAAAGTTCAAGTTTGATGCGCGGGTTCTAGAAACGCAGTGTTCATGTGGCCAAATCTCAGTATTCGCACGATGAGCAAATGCAACGGCAAATCTGTCAAAATTTTCTTTTGATGCAGTGCTGCGCTGTTTATGGATGCTGTTCGATATGCACCTTCCCGCAGACACTTGTTCGTTATTACCGTTAACATGCATTCAAGAGTTTAACATGAATTATTAGACCAGCCGGGGCATGGAGTAACAACTAAGCAAAAGTTTTTTTTAAAGAAAGGAAGGAGTGTGATGTATGAGTGTACGCACAATACGTACGTACACGAGATTCTATGCCGTTGTTGTGATTCTATGCCATATCTCGAGATTCTATGCCGTTGTCTTCCTAGCAACGCCCTGATGTTCTCCTTACAGTTGCTATTGCTTGTGTT
>NW_026570737.1:0-12616 GCF_019649055.1 Paramacrobiotus metropolitanus
AGTAGTGTGTCTGGAGAGGCACGGGCAGATTGCGCACAATATTGGGCAGGAATACGGGACATTGTCAGGGTGATAGAATAGCAGCCTAGTGTGATTGGCTGACTCCGCCCCTTAAGCCGAGACTGAGAACGAGACAGGACCGCTATTCTGGCTGCCTGCTCTGATTGACTGCAGTCCATATTGAGAGCGGAGACCAAACCCGGATCTAGTTTGTAGGTCATGTTTACCGAGACTCGGACCGAGACAGGACCGCTAGTCTGGCAGCTCTAAACCCAGACTGAGAGCGGAGACAAGACCCGGATCTACTTTCTAGGTCATGTTTACCCCTTTTCTTTTGCTCATTTTTTCCCTCCCTCTTTTATTTTGTTTTCACCGAATAACAATGGACAAAGTTTAAGTAAAACAAATCAGGCCGCATGAACATACGCAGGAGTAACTGTACAGTCTTTGACAAAAATACATTTCGGAGAAACGCGAGAATGGTCAACATAGGGATCTCCCGTTGGCCATATTTAATAAAATATCGGTAAAACAGGTAAATAAAAAGTATAAAATCGGTAAACTGGACACATTATCGAACAAACAGCAGGCAACTAAAAGTCCGATTGTCTTTCCAATGGGCCGTGTAAATTTCCGTCATTAGTGCCAGAAATTCTGGATATGGCAAGGTTATTATCCGGTCGAACTGGAAAAATCGGATCATACGGCCGTGTTTTTTGTTAATGCGGAGTGCAACGCGTAAACACCCCGGACCAGCAAATCCAATCTTGCAGCCTTCGCCCTTAAATCCTCGTCCAAACATCCCGCCCGGGGATTCCCATAAATCATTTCCATGAATGAATTGAGGTATGTGGATTGTAGTCGTACGCCGTATTCCCTGGCCAGTGCCAATCCATACGCATCCGGTTGAGCGTCATGTATTAAAAAACAGTATTCGTATTCTAGACACCAAAACGCTATAATTTTTGGTGTAATTTTATATATTGTATAACTTCGAAAAGTTCCTATAATTTCTACACCGTTGTCAGCCATTTTGCACAGATTGTGATGAGTAACAAAATTTTGTTCCCGCTTTCACTGAGCACGAGCAAAGTAAGTTTGTCGGTGACAGCTGGTGGTGGTGGCGTAACTGGCGATAAGCCTACAGTACTTGTACTTTACACCTGAACCACACCGCACCGGACTCAGCACAGCTCGGCACGGTAAAGACATGGCCAAAAGTACCGAACCGCCATGTACAGGTACTGTATGTATGTACTGCCACTACTCAGAAACAATAATATAAAATGTACTAGTACAGTTCTTTGCATTCGTATAGGCAGAACGCGCTAACAGCATGCTTTCTGATGAAAATCAGACAGCATCCGGCAGCGTCTGGTGATGTGACTTTTCTCTGAAAGTGCCAGGAGAAAACACTATTTATACTTACACACTGCACCGCACCGCACCGGCACCAAGCACAGCACCGGTCTCCCGCACAGCACGGCACCGCAAAGGTACGGTAAACAGGACCTAACCACCATGTACAAATACTGTGTGTGTTTATACTGCCACTACTCGTAACCAAATATAAATTGTACGAGTACGGTGCTTTGCCCTCGTATAGACAGAGCGCGCTAACAGCTTGCTTTCCGATTAAAATCAGACAGCATCCGGCATCGTCTGCCGATGTGGCTATTCTCAGAAAGCACCAAGAGAAAACAATACTTGTACTTACATACTGCATTGGCCCGCTACGGACCGCACTGACTCCTGCACAGCACCGCCCTGCTCCCAGCACCGGCCCCCGCACAGCGCCGACCCCCTCACAGCACCGCCGCACACACAGCACGGGAACGTACAGGTACTGTATTTACTGCACTGTCATTAATCGCAAACAAATAGTACGAGTCCTGTACTTTGCACTCATATGGTCAGGACCCGGCAGCAGCCTGCTTTCTGGATAAAAGTTAGATAGCATTCGGCTGCGAGCATGCACACTGTCTGTTCAATCATCGAACTTTGGGGCGGAAGCAACTTTTATCTGTAGTTTTAATCAGAAAAATGTTCACTTGTACCTAACGAAATTCAATACTAGGTGTGACAAACCAACCAGCCAGTTGATTGGACAAACCAGCCATGCACTGTATGTATTTTACTGTACTACGTGCAAACAAATATACGAGTACGAGTACAAATATAGAAATATTGTACGAGTAGTGTACTTTGTACTCATATGGACAAAGCGCACCAAAACAGTAAGCTGTGACATTGCTGTCTGAATAAAATCAGTCAGTATCTGTCATCACCTGTGAGCGTGCAGCCTGTCTGTACAGTCATCAAATGTTGGAGCAAAATTAACATTAACTTATGAGGTGATTAACATTATATATAAGTTTACTTGTGCTTATGAGCATTGAATAGCAGAAGTACATACTGGTCGGCACAAACAATATAAACGTACATGCGTGACGTAGTTGCACATCCACCGGGAAGAGCCGCGCGCCAGCGTCTTGAACCATACGTTGTTCGCATATTGATTAACGGATATTATAGTATGTATTATAAAATATTGACGTACAAAAATCAAGCTCCAACCACAAAATAGAGAAATTTATTATTTTCTTATGAAATATGTGAAATTCCACGCATCGATTCCTCCCCGAAATAGCACGTACAGCGCAACTACACAGGCTGCTGCTCAGGTACCGAAGTGGTTCAGATCGGTGAAGTGATGTGGTTACCTACAATGAATATTACTTATTACAACTCCACTGCACCAGGGAACTGATATATACATAGATCTCTACAAGTACCGTGTAGAATGTACCGCACCACACCGGACCCCACACAACACCGCACCATACCGGCTTCGGCGCAACGATGCACTGCACGGTACCGTATAGGTATTGTACGTATTGTACTGTCACTACCCGCAAACAAAATATATACTGTACAAGTACTGTACTTTGCACTTATATTGACAGAACGCAGCAACCGCCTGCTTTTTGATTGAAAGCAGTTACCATCCAGCTGCAAGCATGCATCTTGTCTGTTCAGTTATCGAACTTTGGGTCAGAAGCAATTTATTTTTACGATTAAAACTACAGATAAGTTTACTTGTAAAAATAGGAATGCAATATTAGATGTACATGCTGCAAACAATGCAAGATTTACACTGGTCGGAGCAAACTTGGTAGTCGTACCGTGCTGACATCCACCGGAGACAGCTGCGCGTAAGTGTCTTAAAGCATATGTTTTTCGCATATTTCAAAACACATATTACAAATTAATACGATTATAATGACATACAGACACATGCTTCAACTAAAAAAGCGGTATTTAACCTTTTTCAATGTCAAATGTGGAATTCCACACGTTGACACTATGAAACGGCTAAAAAACAATACTTTTACCTTTACCGCACTGGACCACACCGGACCAGCACCACGGCGCACCGCATCCCATGACGCCGCACAGAACCGGACCCGAACGCCCAGGCAGAGTAGCCATGTACTGTATATACTGTACTTCCACTACTAGCAAAGAAAGACATATTGTACGAGTACTGTTCTGTTTACTCAGATGGCCAGAGACGCAGACAGGAAGCTGGTTGATTGCGATCAGATAGCGTCCAGTAGCGACAAGGCTGCCTAGGCTTGTCTGCTAAGACATCAAACTTTTAGGCAGAAGCAGCTTATTCTTCTGATTGAGACTACAGATAAGTTATACTTATCCCTATGAAAATCTGTAATAGATGTACACAGAAAAAACAACACCGTATATATACTGTACCGCACAAGCATTTCAGTTGCACATTTACCGTGACGCATGTATCCACTGGGATGGAAACTGTTTTTAAACATAAGGTGTTTGCATATTTACAAACAGATATTAGTAATATTTTAATGGGCAATAGCCGCCAAGATCATGATTGCATGCGCTTGTACACTACCAGAAAGTTAATATTTAATCAATTCTGTAACAACCAAAATCGAAAGCAGTAGAACACACTTTTCAGTTAAGTCTCGAATTTTGACGACCCATGAAATGCAACAGGTCACTCATAGCGGGGCCAAATACCCCAGTCTCAATCACTAAAAGATAAAAAAGTATCCGTTATCCAAAAACTGATTTGTTCGGCGCTTGGAATTTTTGCAAGCTGAGCAACATGTCCAGGTTTCTTACAGCTGCCGGTGACATGCGGCTGTACAACAACTAGTTGCATCACACACCAGCACTTTATTGGTGATTAATATAATCAAATTAGCTACAGATACTGTGCTTCAACCACAAAAGAGCGGCAATAAATATTATATTTTGTGATATGTAGATTTCAAAACAAATAGACATTTACCGTATACAGTAGGGAAGTTTTTGATTTGCAAAATTGCATACGCAATAAATAGAAGACAACGTTTAAAACATGGAGTTTTTCTCATCAGAAATTTGAAAGATTTTATTCAGTGACAATACTACATAAAACTACGTTAACTTCCTCTCAAATTGGCACCGTTAAAGTAGTTTTTAAATACATTTTTCTTGACATTTTCGAAATTTTTCGCTTAAAACGCAAATCAGTTTAGCCGCCGGGGACTAGTAAGTTCTTTATTATTACACAGACTGCATGGCTGGGACCAGCATATTCATTTGACCACGATCTGTGGTCAATCATCAGCCATGGCGCTATAAGAATACATACCCTGTTCCAATAAGAAAACTCGACTTAAAACAGCAGCAGTATAAGTGAAAATAAGATCCAACTTAAAACAATAAGGACAAGCACAATACCAAGTAAAAATTCATGTTAAACGTTAGCCATCAACGTAAACTGCAACTTCTGCATTCAGTCCGTGTTTCGATTTATCGATGCGCAGTGTTCCATAGTAATTATCAAGTATTGAACATATGTAATGGTTTAGTAAGTATTGCAACTATGACGATTTGGAAGCAAACGGAAGCAACACATCTTTGGAATAATTATTTTTAATAGTCATTTGTGCTTGGCTTGTCGTTTCCTTCTAACGTGCATTAGCGCGATCAAGCAAATCATTTCCATAAAATCGGGTCTGTCATACCGATCCCAAAGGACGAATAGTATGTACTTGCTAAACTCAGGAATTCAGAAAAAACCCGAGCAGCCCAGAAAAACATAAAAATGCGATTTATAAATTCTGTAGCAAGTGCATGGGGCGGTAGAGAAAATGCATGTTGCGGTGGAAAGATGTTCGACATAGCGAGGACACAGTACATACAGGCTAAGTACGTACTGAGCAGCGGGGGATAATAACAATATTATTATTATTACATCAGGAGCAGGCAAACTGCTAAACGGGGCTTCAACGTCTGGGTCAGCGTTGTTCTGTGCACACCCACTACAGTGACTGTGTTAATTTGTACAGGGTATTAGAACGGGTGCTTTACACCAGATATTCAACCATTGGCGTATGTATAATCGCCTTTGCGATTTTTTTATATCTGTATATTTTTGTGTGTGCATATATTTGCTGTTATTGCGTATTTCGAGATTCCAAATATTGCAATAACTTTCATTGTATAAATCAATAATATATTAAGTATTTATTTGAACGGACCGATTTTGCGGCGGGCGGCTGCA
The DNA here is from genome assembly GCF_019649055.1 of Paramacrobiotus metropolitanus. NCBI lineage: Eukaryota > Metazoa > Tardigrada > Eutardigrada > Parachela > Macrobiotidae > Paramacrobiotus > Paramacrobiotus metropolitanus. Next base: position 5,597 of record NW_026570737.1, read on the forward strand.
TGGACAACCACGGCTGCCTGAAACGGTGTCTATGCACTGACTTTGTAGGTATTTACTCCCCAACAATTTTACAATGCAGTTCCAATTTTAAAAAAAGCAATATTTTACTGGTTCTAGTGTACTGTTTTTCTAATAAATACCCCAGGGGTTGTAATATTTATTCATGTAAATGCAGAAAATTAGTTTTGTAAAGACTAGCTCTGGGAAAGTTGAATTGCGGGTAAATAATTATTAAGTTTTACAACGGAACTCGTCAAAATAATGGGGATGTCGAAATACCGCGTATGCCTCCGACCGCGGTATGCTCTGTGTTTTACACTACCCTCTTGTGTGGATGTTGAACATTGCAACACCCACAATTTGTTTTTTACTTCCTGTGTGCACTGGGTATTTCTTTGTTAAAATCAAATTTATATTTTTTGACGTATATAACTCATGACTATATACCCTCTAGATGCAACCATTTTTGATGCCGCGCAAGCAAACGGCTTTTAGCCCTACGTATACGAATGATGTGGTAACAAAATGTCATAACACAAAGCAAAAATATTTTAACTTAAAATTTGATATTTTGATCAAATTTATGATGACGTACTAAAGCAAGTGCTAGGAAACGCGCAAAAGTAAAATTTTTTGCATGTTGACAAATTTATGTGCAGTTGTGCATAACACTGTAACCAATTACACTTTAAAAAAAAACAATCTACACCGTGTTGGCCGGGTTACTTACCATAAATACACAAGCATCGAGTTGTGTCTGTTTATACCGAGTGCGTAGCATACTTGTACCGTAAGTATTCGCAATTGATACCGCAGATACAGTACTAATTACCACTAAAGTACTAAAACCGTGTTTGAAAGTGCGCGCAAGTGAAGGTTTTGGTTCGTGTTCACGAATTTGTTCAGATGGTGTACCGGGTCACTACCCTGAAGTAGAGAATGATCGAGTTGCTGACGACTCATGTGTATATCCATGTGTGCAGCACGCTGGCACCAAACGTAATTGTATTTAATATCAAAAATAGTAACTTCCGACACCGTTGGCCTGGTTGAAGGTTTTCGGACAAAAACACCAAAGTATCGTACTTATCCGGGTGCACAAGTATGACTTTATCCGTCAATGCATTTCTGCGTTCATTGTACTGCAATAGCCGGCATACTATAATATAATGTTAGCCATCTTCTAAGAAGTTGCGAAAAGCGTACCGAAGCTGTGTATCAACTTTCACCGAGTAAATGCACATCAGTTTGCCAGTGACAGCTGGAGTGGTGACGTAATTGGTGATTGGTCACAGTAACTTTTAATAATAAAACTAAGGGCATATTTGTCACAGTATGACAATACTCAGTTAAAAATGATAGTTGTAGTTAAAGTCGTTGTTCGCATACAACTGAACGTAGCGACCCGGGTCGCTACGTTCGGTTTAAACAAAAGATATAACCTCGGTTGGTAATCCCGTTGGCTTCCATGCCTAACGGTTTGACTCTAAATATGTGGAAATTCGACTCAGTTGTATGCGAACAACGACTTTGCCCTAACTATTTCTAACATACTCATGACAGGAAATGCTTGCATGTGCTGTTTCAGGTTTCTTGCTGCTATTCACCCGAATAACAATTTTAAAAAAACTCCGAGAAATGGCAATTTTTATGCGTAATATGGATGAACAGTTTTTACAAACTAAGAGTTTTAAAGTTATACCAAAAACTCCGTTTTTCTGTTTTAAAAATCTCCTGTTTTGTTACCACTTTGTGTGCTTTTCCTATGGCGGGAACGTTTTAAAAAACTTCGTTTTTTGGTTTTGTAAAGGTATGTTTTTCGATGTATTTTTGGAGTTTTTGCGTAACATTTTTAGGAGTTTTTCAATCAAATTGCAAAACTCCTTGCACTTGTTCTGAAAACGTGCGAAAAATTAGTAAGAACGTGTGTATCCATATAAACATGTCACCGTGAAGTATAGTATAAAACATATCTCTTTGTGTGCCGTGACAGTACAATAACTATCTAACTGTTTTCAGTTAGTTTTACAGTACATTATTAGAAGTGTTTAAATAATTATACAGTATATATAAATCATATTCTGCGCTATCGACCTGTGGACAATCTGCGCGTCGCGATGGTGTGGTGTTTACACGGCGTATGTATAAGTACAAGTATATCTGCTCTTAGCGCTTCTTCAGAAAAGTTACTGTGACCAATCACCAATTACGTCACCACTCCAGCTGTCACTGGCAAACTGATGTGCATTTACTCGGTGAAAGTTGATACACAGCTTCGGTACGCTTTTCGCAACTTCTTAGAAGATGGCTAACATTATATTATAGTATGCCGGCTATTGCAGTACAATGAACGCAGAAATGCATTGACGGATAAAGTCATACTTGTGCACCCGGATAAGTACGATACTTTGGTGTTTTTGTCCGAAAACCTTCAACCAGGCCAACGGTGTCGGAAGTTACTATTTTTGATATTAAATACAATTACGTTTGGTGCCAGCGTGCTGCACACATGGATATACACATGAGTCGTCAGCAACTCGATCATTCTCTACTTCAGGGTAGTGACCCGGTACACCATCTGAACAAATTCGTGAACACAGACAAAACCTTCACTTGCGCGCACTTTCAAACACGGTTTTAGTACTTTAGTGGTAATTAGTACTGTATCTGCGGTATCAATTGCGAATACTTACGGTACAAGTATGCTACGCACTCGGTATAAACAGACACAACTCGATGCTTGTGTATTTATGGTAAGTAACCCGGCCAACACGGTGTAGATTGTTTTTTTTTAAAGTGTAATTGGTTACAGTGTTATGCACAACTGCACATAAATTTGTCAACATGCAAAAAAATTTTTACTTTTGCGCGTTTCCTAGCACTTGCTTTAGTACGTCATCATAAATTTGATCAAAATATCAAATTTTAAGTTAAAATATTTTTGCTTTGTGTTATGACATTTTGTTACCACATCATTCGTATACGTAGGGCTAAAAGCCGTTTGCTTGCGCGGCATCAAAAATGGTTGCATCTAGAGGGTATATAGTCATGAGTTATATACGTCAAAAAATATAAATTTGATTTTAACAAAGAAATACCCAGTGCACACAGGAAGTAAAAACAAATTGTGGGTGTTGCAATGTTCAACATCCACACAAGAGGGTAGATGTAAAAAACACAGCATACCGCGGTCGGAGGCATACGCGGTATTTCGACATCCCCATTATTTTGACGAGTTCCGTTGTAAAACTTAATAATTATTTACCCGCAATTCAACTTTCCCAGAGCTAGTCTTTACAAAACTAATTTTCTGCATTTACATGAATAAATATTACAACCCCTGGGGTATTTATTAGAAAAACAGTACACTAGAACCAGTAAAATATTGCTTTTTTAAAATTGGAACTGCATTGTAAAATTGTTGGGGAGTAAATACCTACAAAGTCAGTGCATAGACACCGTTTCAGGCAGCCGTGGTTGTCCATGCAGCCGCCCGCCGCAAAATCGGTCCGTTCAAATAAATACTTAATATATTATTGATTTATACAATGAAAGTTATTGCAATATTTGGAATCTCGAAATACGCAATAACAGCAAATATATGCACACACAAAAATATACAGATATAAAAAAATCGCAAAGGCGATTATACATACGCCAATGGTTGAATATCTGGTGTAAAGCACCCGTTCTAATACCCTGTACAAATTAACACAGTCACTGTAGTGGGTGTGCACAGAACAACGCTGACCCAGACGTTGAAGCCCCGTTTAGCAGTTTGCCTGCTCCTGATGTAATAATAATAATATTGTTATTATCCCCCGCTGCTCAGTACGTGCCTGCTGTATGTACTGTGTCCTGCTATGTCGAACATCTTTCCACCGCAACATGCATTTTCTCCACCGCCCCATGCACTTGCTACAGAATTTATAAATCGCATTTTTATGTTTTTCTGGGCTGCTCGGGTTTCTTCTGAATTCCTGAGTTTGTAAGTACATACTATTCGTCCCTTGGGATCGGTATGACAGACCCGATTTTATGGAAATGATTTGCTTGATCGCGCTAATGCACGTTAGAAGGAAACGACAAGCCAAGCACAAATGACTATTAAAATAATTATTCCAAAGATGTTGCTTCCGTTTGCTTCAAATCGTCATAGTTGCAATACTTACTAAACCATTACATATGTTCAATACTTGATAATTACTATGGAACACTGCGCATCGATAAATCGAAACACGGACTGAATGCAGAAGTTGCAGTTTACGTTGATGGCTAACGTTTAACATGAATTTTTACTTGGTATTGTGCTTGTCCTTATTGTTTTAAGTTGGATCTTATTTTCACTTATACTGCTGCTGTTTTAAGTCGAGTTTTCTTATTGGAACAGGGTATGTATTCTTATAGCGCCATGGCTGATGATTGACCACAGATCGTGGTCAAATGAATATGCTGGTCCCAGCCATGCAGTCTGTGTAATAATAAAAGAACTTACTAGTCCCCGGCGGCTAAACTGATTTGCGTTTTAAGCGAAAAATTTCGAAAATGTCAAGAAAAAATGTATTTAAAAACTACTTTAACGGTGCCAATTTGAGAGGAAGTTAACGTAGTTTTATGTAGTATTGTCACTGAATAAAATCTTTCAAATTTCTGATGAGAAAAACTCCATGTTTTAAACGTTGTCTTCTATTTATTGCGTATGCAATTTTGCAAATCAAAAACTTCCCTACTGTATACGGTAAATGTCTATTTGTTTTGAAATCTACATATCACAAAATATAATATTTATTGCCGCTCTTTTGTGGTTGAAGCACAGTATCTGTAGCTAATTTGATTATATTAATCACCAATAAAGTGCTGGTGTGTGATGCAACTAGTTGTTGTACAGCCGCATGTCACCGGCAGCTGTAAGAAACCTGGACATGTTGCTCAGCTTGCAAAAATTCCAAGCGCCGAACAAATCAGTTTTTGGATAACGGATACTTTTTTATCTTTTAGTGATTGAGACTGGGGGTATTTGGCCCCCGCTATGAGTGACCTGTTGCATTTCATGGGTCGTCAAAAATTCGAGACTTAACTGAAAAAGTGTGTTCTACTGCTTTCGATTTTGGTTGTTACAGAATTGATTAAATATTAACTTTCTGGTAGTGTACAAGCGCATGCAATCATGATCTTGGCGGCTATTGCCCATTAAAATATTACTAATATCTGTTCGTAAATATGCAAACACCTTATGTTTAAAAACAGTTTCCATCCCAGTGGATACATGCGTCACGGTAAATGTGCAACTGAAATGCTTGTGCCGTACAGTATTTATACGGTGTTGTTTTTTCTGTGTACATCTATTACAGATTTTCATAGGGATAAGTATAACTTATCTGTAGTCTCAATCAGAAGAATAAGCTGCTTCTGCCTAAAAGTTTGATGTCTTAGCAGACAAGCCTAGGCAGCCTTGCCGCTACTGGACGCTATCTGATCGCAATCAACCAGCTTCCTGTCTGCGTCTCTGGCCATCTGTGTAAACTGAACAGTACTCGTACAATATGTCTTTCTTTGCTAGTAGTGGAAGTACAGTATATACAGTACATGGCTACTCTGCCTGGGCGTTCGGGTCCGGTTCTGTGCGGCGTCATGGGATGCGGTGCGCCGTGGTGCTGGTCCGGTGGTCCAGTGCGGTAAAGGTAAAAGTATTGTTTTTTAGCCGTTTCATAGTGTCAACGTGTGAATTCCACATTTGACATTGAAAAAGGTTAAATACCGCTTTTAGTTGAAGCATGTGTCTGTATGTCATTATAATCGTATTAATTTGTAATATGTGTTTTTAAAATATGCGAAAAACATATGCTTTAAGACACTTACGCGCAGCTGCTCGGTGGATGTCAGTACGGTACGACTACCAAGTTTGCTCCGACCAGTGTAAATCTTGCATTGTTTGCAGCATGTACATCTAATATTGCATTCCTATTTTTACAAGTAAACTTATCTGTAGTTTTAATCGTAAAATAAATTGCTTCTGACCCAAAGTTCGATAACTGAACAGACAAGATGCATGCTTGCAGCTGGATGGTAACTGCTTTCAATCAAAAGCAGGCGGTTGCTGCGTTCTGTCAATATAAGTGCAAAGTACAGTACTTGTACAGTATATATTTGTTTGCGGGTAGTGACAGTACAATACGTACAATACCTATACGGTACCGTGCAGTGCATCGTTGCGCCGAAGCCGGTATGGTGCGGTGTTGTGTGGGGTCCGGTGTGGTGCGGTACATTCTACACGGTACTTGTAGAGATCTATGTATATATCAGTTCCCTGGTGCAGTGGAGTTGTAATAAGTAATATTCATTGTAGGTAACCACATCACTTCACCGATCTGAACCACTTCGGTACCTGAGCAGCAGCCTTGTAGTTGCGCTGTACGTGCTATTCTGGGAGGAATCGATGCGTGGAATTTCACATATTTCATAAGAAAATAATAAATTTCTCTATTTTGTGGTTGGAGCTTGATTTTTTGTACGTCAATATTTTATAATACATACCATATCCGTTAATCAATATGCGAACAACGTATGGTTCAAGACATGCGCGCGGCTCGGTGGATGTGCAACTACGTCACGCATGTACGTTTATATTGTTTGTGCCACCAGTATGTACTTCTGGTATTCAATGCTCATAAGCACAAGTAAACTTATATATAATGTTAATCACCTCATAAGTTAATTTTGCTCAACATTTGATGACTGTACAGACAGGCTGCACGCTCACAGGTGATGACAGATACTGACTGATTTTATTCAGACAGCAATGTCACAGCTTGTTTTTTGGTGCGCTTTGTCCATATGAGTACAAAGTACACTACTCGTACAATATTTCTATATTTGTACTCGTACTCGTATATTTGTTTGCACGTAGTACAGTAAAATACATACAGTGCATGGCTGGTTTGTCCAATCAACTGGCTGGTTGGTTTGTCACACCTAGTATTGAATTTCGTTAGGTACAAGTGAACATTTTTCTGATTAAAA
>NW_026570738.1:0-12484 GCF_019649055.1 Paramacrobiotus metropolitanus
AAATTTATATTTTTAACTAGTTTTTATAGAATTTCTATTATTTTAGGAAAAAAAGCATCGTCAGCTTCGCGCTCGCGCGAGGCTTCAGTGTGACTCGGTAAAGCACTAAACGTAGCTACTTCTACTATTACGTTAACTTCACAATCAGTTGCTGTACTCTGTGCCCTTTGTTAGAGGCGAAGCTTGTTCAATCAAAAAAGGAAATCCCAATTATAACTTTAATGAAGTTTTTTGTTGAGAACTAAGAGTTGCCAATAACACCTGAAAGCAACAGCCAAAAACTGTTGTTTTTGCGACGGCAAAAATACCAAAATTTTCGGATGTCATTACCCGAGAAACGCTCAGATTTGAACAATCTATGGCTAAAGTGACGCAGAATTTAAACGGAGAATACATAAAAATTTAGGTAATAAACGTTCTGAAGGTTTTGAAAAATGAAATTTTATTGATATCTTGGCGTTAGCTATCTTAAATTGTTGCACCGGATAGTATAGGTATTATATGTAGATTTTCCTGGAATGAGATAAAAAAATAAATATGACAAAAATTTTCGGAGCGGATCGGACTGGATTCGGATTTGTAAAAATATTTACGGATCGGAGTGGTCGGAGTATGATTTTGAAAATTCGGAGTCGGACTGGGTTCGGAGAAAAATTTAATAGTTCGGTTCGGACTGGACGAAGTTTTCGACTCCGTTGCAGGGCACTACTGTACTGTACCATTGTACTGTATATTAACGCCCTGTGTACTGAGTCACCAACAGACACATCAACAACAATAACAACATCTCATCGGACGTTCCCGACCCTCGGAAGTTTCTGAATCAAAAAGACGTTCCTGATTTCATCGAACAACCTTCACACAGAAGATTGTTCGACTTTCCTTTTTACTGATAAAACTTTTAAGGCTCCACCAGAGCCGACCTGATTCGACCATAATGTCGAATACCAGAAAAAACGAATACGCCAGAAAGTTCAACAAGGACTATTCTCGGCGTGCGAACACGACCGGAACGTACTCACCCCGATACGCCGGTCAGAAAAAAAGTCAGCCGTCTTAACCGACTCGACTAAGTCGGCTGAGGCAAGGGAGAAGCGTAATGAACGGATCCTCCTCGCCGACTCGAATCCGACCTCGGATGACATTTTCGAGGACGCCAGGGACAAAACATTCCTGGACACCCAAGCTGACGTAGCAGCCCCGTCCCACCGACTGGGGGGATGTACAACAGCTGCAGGCAGAGACCACATTGTCTCATGCCGACCAGGAGCCGAGCTTACACAGAGCTCAAGACTCGGACGGTCACAAAGACCACCGAGCTCGGACGGCAATCACCCAACAGGACGGAAGGAGCGCCTAAGCCGACCTCGCCCAACATGGACATACCGACTAACCAAGTCGGAGGGAAATCGCCGACCACACAGGTCGAGCGAAAATCTCCGACCAAAAAAGTCGGTGAACAACAACCGACTTAGAAGGCCGACCAACAGCAGGACGACCCGACCGAGGTCAGCTGCTGCTGTCCGACCTTCGAGGTTGGTAGTGCAATAGAACAACCGACCACGGAGGCCGGTCAACAGATGCCGACCACAGAGGTCGAAGGAAAGGAAGTCGGCAATAACCAACCGACTTCCCTGGAACGACAACCAACAGATAACAAGTCGGATGTAAGCGACCAACCGACCAAACCGAAGGTCGGAATGGGAGATTCGAGGTTCCGCCACGAAGCGGCCCTCACCCAGCTGGATCGCCGACGAACATCTCGGCACCCAACAAATGGATTATTTCGCCGTTGAGCCGACCTTCGCCAACGGGAAGCGAGTCGACTCGAGTAACTGAAGCTCAACAAACGGTGAAGTCGACCAAGGCGACACAAAGTCGACCTGAAAATCATTGCTACGCCGCTGATGTTCGAACCTGGCGAACTTGGTAGCGAGAGAACCCCGACACCGAATGACGAAGTCTTCGACGCAACAAACGCGTCAAGACCGAACAGTGCGGACAGATTCTTCACAACACCGGTGAAGCCCAACAAGGACGACCTCACTTACTAAGCCAGCTTTCGGAACACGGCGAAAAAGTGGATCGCGGCTACACTGCCCGAAAAGATTGAAGATGTTGATCTACTCCGTGCGAGATGTCGTAAACTGATCACACAGATCGTTTTGGCAGATCAAATCGTTAACTCGACCGAAGGATCACTCCGTAACTCGGCGGACACCCACAAACTCGAACGGAAGAAGTGGGAACGAGATATGGCGGATGCTAACAAAGGCATCGCCGCCCAACAACGGGAGATTGACCGGCTTAACGCCATATTGAAACGGGCCGACCTACCGTGTCGATACGGAGTCGACCAAGTTACCATACTTACTGGCAGACTGGAGCGGTCAACAGCGGCCGTCTTCGAAATCAAAAAGGAGCTCGACGAGGCGCACAAAGCACTCGAAGAATCACAAAAAGACTTGGCTGATGTACAAACGGCATTGGTCGAGTCGGAACAAGCGGCAGGAGCGTTCCACCGGCAACTTAACACGGCCAACGAAGAAGCCGAGGTCTATCGAAACGAAGTCGATAGGTACGTGGTGGAACTCAATAAGGCCGACGACGAGATCGACCGGCTAACGCAACGAACCGACGAACTCGAGTCGGAAATGGAGCTCCTCCTTACCAGAATGAGACGTCAATTTATTGACGCACACACTCGGCAGACAGGCCCTCCCAACCAAAGGACAGCCGACGCCGACCTGGTAGAAGCGAACGCTTAACTGGCCGAGGAAGTCCATGGACTGAACAAAGTCCTAAAGGAGGAACAGAAACTCCGAGCTCAGCTGGAATACAGCTTGACTGAAGCCCAAAAGGTGAACGAGGCGCAACAAAGCCGCATCGCTTACCTGGAGGCCCGCAAAGTCTAACTGTATGACTTCGGCGAACAGGCCGCCCGTAACCTCACAGAAATGATGAGGCGGATGGACGAAATGGACATTGAAACACGGTGCCTGAGGGAGGAAAAGAAACACTTGGAACAAAGCCGAGTCGAACCTCCCTCATACCTGACGTCCATGGCACAGGGTCAGCACCCGTCGCGGACAATAAGCGACATCCTGTGGGGTATTAACCCAACCCAAGAAATGGCGAAGAAGGAGAACAACACCTCCTACTTCGTCGGAGTCGTAATAACCGACCCGAGTGTGGGAACAATTCCACAACCACCAACCGTACCGAGCCCTCCGGAACCGAAACACAATACGTCGACGGCGGCACCACATGTGCCAACGTCGAACGTAGCGACAACGACGTCAGCCGGTGCATATACTAGCACCTCGTACCCGACGCGGACAACAACGTACGCGCCGGTACCAAATGCTAGAGGAGATCGGACAACAGATTCCTCACGTCCCCAGTCTCGCTACCGCGACCCGGCACGGAGGCATATCGCCCGCCACGGACGAATTCCAACCCGAACCTACTTCGCCAGAACACACAGTTCGACTCTGAACGCGGGCGGGCTCGGTCATTTAACACGGCTGATCAACAGCAGGACGGACGAAACGGAGAGGACAGCTCCGACCAACAAGGTCGGAGGCCTCCAAACCGACCTACACAAGGTCGGGTGCCGGCTCAGGGAACACAGCCCGACCGGTACGGAAGAGTCTACGACCAGCCGAGTGGATTCTACCTGCAGGCACCGAGACAAAATCGAGTGCACTGTCCACAACAGCAGGGAGGACAGCTACAACAGCCTCGTTACGAAGACCAGGCTCAGGCGCCTCATCCGCAACAGGACGGATATGATGATCAGTACGAACCGGCTTATCATCAGGAGGCACACGGAGACCAACAAGGTCACATGCCATATGCCAACCCGCCGCCCGCCCCGGCTGCACAACAAAGCTGTGCCGGCGGCACATCCGATTCCTCTTGGACAGGACCCAACACATGTCGCTTTGGTACGCGCAATGGCACACGGACGTCGGCAACCTCTACCGCCGTTCGATGGTGACCACACCAAACTTCATGGGTAGCTCAAACAGATTCGAAGCCTGTATCGTCAAGCCCAACAATGGCACGAAGACGATCAGACCTTCATGTCCGACTTGGTAGCCCGACTAGACGGCCAAGCGGAGGAGTGGCATACCATCGAAGCCGCCGGAAAACCGCTCGGCGCATGGCCAGTCAACGTTTTGCTGAGCAAATTCGAGCAGCGATTTGCGGACAAAAAAAAGAAGTGAACATGATATCTCGAATCAACAAACGGATATTCCGTTTCGGCGAAGAAACGCCGGAACAGTACTACGACGCAATGATGTTCGTGAAGTCCCAAGTCCCCACGATCACCGATCAGATGATATTGTACCACCTTAAGGAGAACATCCATGAACCCAAACTACGGGAAGCCCTGGAAATCAGGATGCCGGCGACACCAGTCGAGTTCCGCGACTATTTACGGAGCTTTGTCAACGGCAAGGAAATGTATGAGGTGCGGAATCCACGGGATGGCGACTACATCCGAGTTCGGGCAGAAACACCTGCACCTGTTCCGACTCCACCTCCGGCGATACCACAACAGACTGGATATCAGCCACATATGATGCCGGGATATCAAACTCCGACGGCACAGTACGGACAACTGAGTCCGGCGCCGACGCCACTGGTGCAACAAGCACCAGTCCAGCAACAGACGTGGTCAGGCGCTGTAGCAGCAAACCTGAGTCCCCGGCACCTGGAGTTGGAGCCCCCGTTAACAACTACGGCGGCTCAGGTTATAGCTCGGGCGGCAACCACCACAACGTTTTGGCTACGGACAGAACTCCAACCAGGGATACTCCGCATGCGGCCAGTATCCTCCACAAGGACACAGCGGCGGAGGTTATGGTCGCGGAAGAGGACGCGACGGCGGGAATCGCGGCCGTGGTAACTTCCCTAACCGCGGCGGAGGCGGCAACCAACAAGGGAACCGACCTCCACAGGCACAACAAAGTGCTCGGCAAGGGACAACTTACGTCGACAAGATGGAGGCAGCCTTCTTCCAGTGGACGAAGGACAAGACCTTCAGATGCAGGCACTGCATGTTCAACGATCATGACGAGTCGCGCTGCATATATGGATCGGATAACAACCCGACCCTCCGGTGGTACGACGATTGGTACCGCCGATACTCGACGAATAGCCCAGTTGGCTCGGTCAATCCTTTCTGGAACGACATCGTGCCACCCCCGCGCCAACGCCAACAGGCCGGAGGCTCGGGTAGATCCGGTAACGGAAACCGGTCGCCCGGCCAGGGGAACGGCGGCAACCGCAACAATAGCGGCGGGAACCAACAAGGTCCCCGGCATACAGAGAACCGTTGCCGCCCCGCCAGTCGTTGAACTCGACGCCACCCAACAATGGGTTGGCTCGGAGTAACTCCCCGGGAAACGCCCAAGGTCGATGAGCTCTGGTGACTCATTCGACCTCCAACGTCCAACCGAACCACCGGACAAGGATAAGCCGACTAACCAGCCGCTTACCTACCGGAACGAACTGAATTTCCCTCCGACGATTGAGGAAGGCACTCAGCAGATAGACCCCATCCTCCAACTGCTCGGACTGAACTATAATAGTTCAGTAGACGACTTTGCAAAAGCGATGTCGACCTCCACAAAGGAGGTAGAGACAGCTCGGAAGTTAGCTGCTCGGCTCGGCGTGTATGTCAACAATGGCACCGTCGAAGCCTGGCCCGGAATACAACAAGTACTCCAGGCAACCGACCCAGCGCATCAACTTGGCGCTGGAACGTCGGAGGTCGGAACGCAAGAATTGCCCGACCTAAGCAGCGCAAACAATGCGACTGCGCCGTCCGTCACACAAAGTGATGTAGTACGGCCCGGCCACGGAAGTTGGACCGGATTGCCGGTGAAGATAAACTCAACCGAGCAGCCCAGACGAGGCCCAAGACGCGGAGGACCGGGACGCCGATTCACGCACAGGGGCAACAGAAACTTCCCCAATGTATCATCCGGATGCGCAACGGATAGATACGCTGCAACAACGGCAGCCATCGACCTTACCGAAGAACCGGAAGGTCTCGAACAATGGGAAACGGTCCCATTGGAAGCACAGGTACCCGTTTACTCTCGGCCGGGAGAAGCGGACCTCTCCCAACCAAAAGAACAACCAGCTAGAACGATAGCCACCTCTCGGACATTATAGTGGCCGAGTGTGTTTCCAAACAAATCGTCTAACAAACATTTGTTAGCAGTTTGAATATAAGTGATCTAGTTGACGTAGATTTATAATTTAAACAATGTGTTTTTTTATAACAAAACAAAATATTACATAAAACTTATTTTTTCGGTTGTGGTTTACATTAACATTTATGGCTTCACCGGCCTCTGAAATCAACTGAAATCAACGCCACGTTCGATACTGCGCCAAGGGCGTAAACATCGCGCATTTAGACTAGTGGGCATGTGCAGTGCACGTGTGTATGTACGAGTGCGCAATGTGCTTTTAGGTAATCTCGTGTCAGTTGCTACTCTGTTCTCATAAGCTAATCTATTTAGCCAAACCTGTTATTAGCTGACAAATTTCGCGACGTTTAACCTCCGTTTTTTTTAACTCATACTCTTTGTGGAAAATAATGATTTAGATTTAGATCATTTAGAGTTAGACCATCTGGTGTTCACTTTTGTAAGTACCTTTTGAAAGCAGAAATGCCTCGAGGCAAGAGAAAGGCGCCCCCTTCGCGGGATCTTTTCAACGACGACGACAACGCGGACAGAAAATCCCCTAAGTAACGGAAACGGGAGCTGGAAAAATCAAGAAGGCTAGAACGTGGTAAGAAGCCATACCAAGGCTGATCTCACTGAGGTTTTGGTCGGGTTCCATGTTGACGCTATGTTGTAGACGATCGCAAGGGGATATGCATTCCTCAGTGACATTGAGATCTCGCCGCTAGCCCGCTTTTATTCCACGGACCATCCCAAGTGCAAAAGTTTCAAGAAGAGTTGCCTGGAGGAACTGGCCAACAAGCATCATGACGATAAGACGAAATATGACTTCTTGCCCAAGCATGTCCTGGTACCAAGTAAAGACGAGCAGGCGCTGTACAGCATTCTTGAGGCCATTTGCAAAAGTCCCAATGACGTTCTGAATCGCGACCTGGAACCGAACAAAGCTTGTCGCGTTATCGAATACAGTAACTATCGCGGTTTTGAAAGAGGTTGCCCAGGAGAGTGGCCGGGATTTCAAGTTAAAGGTAAGCGTTCCAGCCTGTAGTCCTAAAAAGTGAGCGAAATCAACTTCAAGTAACTTCAAACAACTGAGATTTCCTTTGAGCAATTAGATTAAAATTTTGCGAGAAAAATGTATCCACACAAAGTAGGTTATATGTACATTTACCAGAGTATCTAAACTGCATATTGACCATATTTAAGTAGACTCAGGTTCAGTTAGATTATCTTCATTGACAATGCCGATTAGTAGGTTTTAATATTTTTGTACAAGCGTCCCGCTTCAGTACATAACATGTGCCAGTCTGACTAAACAGGATTGAGTCGAAGTTTTTTTGCAAATTTCTGACCAAAAATACCGACACCCAAATGCCATGCGCTTTTGATAGACAATCTGGAATATATAAATAAATGTTCACGGTAAATAGATATTCTGTACTGCTTTTCGGTTGCGTAGAAATGCATTTCTTTTGCGGAGCAGGTGCGGGTTTTGGAACAAATTGTGAGCTAAGATCAACACTATCATTATTTGTTTCGTGACCCAGATTTAAACACGTTTCCTGCATTCGCTCCAGACGGCTATCGGCATTTAATTCGGTGGTTGAGGAGCGATGTGAACATGAAAACCGCAGATACGATGGGCATAAGGAGGGCGGCGTACAAGGATCTCCTTAATACGTTTGCGGTTTTTCGTAGCACATCAAACGAAAACTGTAGTTACGTCCTTGGAAGTGAAGAAATGATCGTGGCGCTACTATGCGATCTTCGAAGTTCTTGCGTCTCACCGCAACACGTAACCATTATCAATTTGATTTATGACTATGCGCAAAATGAGAAGGTAATGGAGATCCTTGATTGGTTTTTCTCGCTGAATGATCTGAACCCATTGCCAGAAACGTTAATGAAGACCTTAATGCAGATAACAAGTGTGGCCCATAACAAGCCAAGCAGCAATTTATCGAGCAGAGCAGCGTTGTGCGAGCTGCTGATTAACCAGATTGCCTACTTTAACACCTTGGAGCCAGCAGAAAGGGCCTTGTGCTTTTTTTTTCGGCTTTCTACGTGCCAAACGTAAGCATATCTTTACTGTAAACATTCGTAACTTTTTATCGAACTTAGCAAGATAATTTATTTTAGATCATTTATTTTGGTGATCAATTTATATATCAGCTAATTTATTGTTTTAATTAGATCATCGATACCATCTAGGTAACGTTGATATCTAATTTTGACCGAATTAAAAATGGATTATCTAAACGTTATTGAATTTTCTTCACAGTGCGAAAACAAGTGAAAGCTACAATTCCGCATCTGACAGAAACCGGGCTTATTTATGGTTTCGTTTTGGAAACCAAAGAACGCTACCTGAAGAAACAATCTCTACGATTCCACGACATAAGAGAGACCGATCTTGTGATACGCCGACAGGGGGCAGAAGAAATTACGGAAGTATTATCCTTTTATAAAGCAAGCGCCAGCAAATATGACGCCGAGAGCTCAAGCCTAACCGCCGGCGACAAAGCTGTCAAGTACGACCAGAAGTTCTATCCGTTCCAGGTATCTATTCTGTATCTTCTAGTTTGGCTTATTTCAGGATTTGCATGGGTTTTTGTTTACCAGAAATCATCGACTTCGGCATCTGCAGTTTCGGGGGCTTCTGTTCCCCCCATTCGTATCGTTATGCCCCAGGGGCGCCGAGATGTACCGTTCGCCGACTTACTGTTCGAAGAGATGCTGGAAATCTTTGTAGAACGATTCGTATCCGTGAATCCAGTTCGTGATCCGGAAACGGCTGCTTTAATCGGTACCGATATAATGCAAAACACAAAGTTGAGGATCTTTTGGCTTCATTCTGTATCACCAAGGAAATTTGCGACGATTTCTTAGCTCCTAACTTTGTTTCTTCGGAGTGTATTGATCTCGCGCATTTTATTGCCAGGAAGTTTTTTGTATCGTTCGGTGGAAGCACATATTTTGGGCAATCGTTTAACGATTTTATGTCAAACATTTTCAATATCGGCGCAAAGGCTTCGCAAATTTGTATTTTGGAGAACATTCAACTGTGTTAATGAGGCACGGGGATCGGCTGATGTACGTGGATCCGGCTGGCAAAGCAACGTTGGATAACCCTGCTCTGATGCGAGTCATCAGCGGATTCTTATTCGGGGTGAATTCCACTTTCAGATACAGAGAATACGGCATTTGCCGGATCGCCGAGAGCCCGAACGGGTGGTTCAGTTCAGGATTCTGAC
This sequence comes from Paramacrobiotus metropolitanus, assembly GCF_019649055.1. NCBI lineage: Eukaryota > Metazoa > Tardigrada > Eutardigrada > Parachela > Macrobiotidae > Paramacrobiotus > Paramacrobiotus metropolitanus. The sequence continues at coordinate 9,467 of NW_026570738.1, forward strand.
TGTATTTACCGTAAGTCGCTTTGGTCCATAAATGTTAAGAAACGGATAGCTGTGAAAGGGCGTTAATTTCTGATTAACCTTCTGTTCATTTGCAGGATGACGCAAAAAGTTTACGTCCTTTGGCGACATATCCGTTATACGCTGAATGGAATACCTTGTTTCACTGGTGCATGCAACAATACCCTACGGTACATTTAGATAATCGATTAGAAGCAAAGAGATTACAATTTTTTTATATCATCAGTTTTACTGAGTGTTTTAGTTTGATTAGATCATCTGTAAAGTTTAGCTGATTTGATTTCATAACCAGAAGAGATACATCATCTGTGCACGTACTCAACTGATTGCAAAAATATATGAGGACACATAAAATCACGTTACAGACCATGTATGTGGGTTTATTTTTGGGCATCCGTTCCAATATTCCGGTATTTGCGGGACAAGGATTACGCGATTGTTAATGTAAGTGGTTGGTTTTGTTCAGATTTGTTTTGTGTACTTATGTTCTGTTGTCCCCTAGTTGGCGGGGTACGAGTTTATCATAAAGCAGAAGGATTTCGCTGAGCACTTGGCGTTTAAACTCGAGTTCCGGATGCTCCACGACATCGCTGCGATATCGCCGATCTAGTAGTGGACCTGGGCGCCCAGCCGCTATCGGATAGGGACGTTTTCGGCAGCGCTGTAAAGCGTGTGTTCGCCAAAGATGGCAACCAGGTGACCGACACCGAACAGGAAATCAGTATTTCCGATAACCAGGGCCTTGGCACTGAGAATTCGAAAGAGGTAGTTATTATTTCACGTTCAGCTGTACGTTGAAACTATTGTGTGCTTTGATTGTTGGTTTATTGACAGTTCATTTAAACGTAGGTGATACAAAGTGATTTAACTAAGCAGCTGACCGAACCCTACTGCGCTGAGAAGCTGGAAGAGGAAGTGGATGACACTACGCGTAGGCAAACCGCAAAAGGCTCGTAAGCGTGCCGGTGTGGCCAAGGCGAAGTCAAAGGTAGGGAAACTCTTACAGCATCGTCTTTAGATTCAGTTGCGTTCTTTGTGAGTTTCACGTTTTTCTGCAGAGCGCAGTTTGAAAGGGAATTGCGAAAAACGTTATCTCGGCACAACAGCAGTCGTCAGCAGCCAGAGTGAAAACCAGTGTGGAACCTGCAACACAAGAAATCATGTTGGCAGGAATGATGGAACGTTGGATAGATAACCTAAGCTCATATACATTATCTATATTTGAATAATCGATTTTCTTAAATGTAGATAATCTATTTCGCACACTATTTAGCAGAAACGTTTTTCCAGGAAACCATTGTGGAACCTGTAACACAAGAAATCATGTCTCGATCAATAGCTATATTAAAACTTCGTTTTAATATAGCTATTGATCATGACTCTGTTAAGATCATTATTGCGCTTTTGTAAATTATTCGTAACTAAGTTCCTGTGTATGTTTTCCGCCTGTCGTCAGTTCACAAAAACAGAATTAGCACAGCTAATTCCGGTTACAACACAGCAGGGATGATTGTTAGGCAGGACGACTTAAAGTGCCGTTAGGGTGTGTCTTTTGTGCAAGTAGATGTACCTACCGAAGCTGGAGAAGCAAACCGTCATCCACTGTGAATGTGGCATGTGTAGCGATTGTGTGTTTCTGTTCATTGAATTTCAGTTACTGTTATGTTGAAGCAAAGTCTACTTCAATATAAAGTAAAGTTTATGCTTACTTCAACTTAACAGCATCTGATGGTTTACATAGTATAACAAGTCGATCTTATCTTCCGCCTACTCTCTTGGATGAGGCGTTGGGGGATCCTTTAGCAAGGACGGCGGCCTGGTTGCGCCGGTGACCCATGTTCCGGTGCCAGTGTCTTCCATGAACCGGTGCCAAAGAGAAACCAATCGTTACGCGTAACTGTTGTTGCTGCCGCAGACTGTGGCAACAACAATAGTACAGTTTAAAAAGTTTATATGGGTTTTGGAAAAAACATGCAATAGCAAGTATTTAAAGAAATTTTGAAGTTAAAACCGTCCAAACGGGTAAAATCATACAAACCGTGATACCTACAAACATTTAGAAACAATAAAAGTCCAAAAACTTAAAACCCGCTCTCATTGTCAGAACTCAGAAACAAAGTTACGGCGAGCCGAGGTCTCACTGTCATCAGATCATTTTAATAACTTCCGAATATGTACCTAATGATAATACTGCTTCCTGAATAATTATTGTTAAAACTGTACTATATTGGTTAAGACCTGTAAAACCTTACAACCCCTACAAGAAAGAATCACCGTAAAAACTTTATATTTAGAAATAAAACTGTCAACGCCTTAAAACCGGCTTCAGAAGAACACAATCAAAACCAAAAATCATTAAAAACCGCTAAAACCTTAAAACCGCTTTCTGAGGAATCACTGATAAAACTGTAATTCAGTGATAAAAATGCTAAAACCTTAAAACCGCTTTCCGAAAGCTCACTACCAAAACTAAATATTAGTAAAAACTGCTAAAACCTTAAAACCGCTTTTTGAAAGTTTCTGCTTAAACTGTATAATAGTAATAAAACCACTAAAACCTTAAAACCGTTTTCTGAGAAATCAGTGCTAAAACTGTATAATAGTAATAAAACCAATAAAACCCTAAACCCTTTTTCTGAGAAATCACTGATAAACTGTAATTGGGTAATAAGACTGCTAAAACCTTAAAACCGCTTTCCGAAAAATCACTATCAGAACTATATATTACTAAAAACCGTTAAAACCTTAAAACCGCTTTTTGAGAAATCATTGTCGAACCGATGTACTTATTATCTTATTATTTAAAACGTTTGGTTTTATTAGTTTTAATAGTTTAAAAATTAGATTTGGACCACTTTGTACCTACCCTCCCCACAATGTTGTCTTACGCCAGCGGGACCGTCCATTAGTTGAATGTCAGTCATTAACCGGAATCGGATCATGAGCAAACTCACTTAAAATTTGACGCTTTTTTAATATGTATTTCCAACGGTAACACGT
>NW_026570739.1:0-12352 GCF_019649055.1 Paramacrobiotus metropolitanus
AAGGTCAATCGCAAGGTGATGGAGGAAGCGATGACGATGCAGCCGGTCTATGCGTCGACGATGAAAGAACGCAAGGACAAGGCTGATAAAGAGAAGAAGAAAAGGGATACTTCTGTCGAATCGGCGAAATCGGAAGTCAGCGTCGCATCGTCGAAGTCGTCAATAAAAGAGAAAGATACAAGAAAGAAAGGTCAGAGAGACACAAGAAAATCTGACCCCAGCTTGGCAGATTATATGGATGCACAGAAGAAACCAAAGGTCACTGCCAGGAACACTCTTATCGGACGAGTCGATGCAGCTGACATCGTGAACTGGAGACCTGTCGAAGGGGACAGCGAGTTGGATTACACGGATGACGAATACGATGACCGATTCTTCGTCTGCGAGTCGAATGAACAAACAACAATCGAAGAGATTGACGAAATCCTCATCGGAGCAACAGCAGATTGGGGAAAGGCGACGAGATCAGTTACATCGAAATTCAGAAAGGACGTCAAGGCGTACTGCGAAGAGACGAATAAAAGACTGCCGCAGAGCAAGTACAACGCCGTCCTGGAATACGCAAGGAGCACAGGAAAAGTCCTCCAGAAACATCCGAAATATGGCTCCAAAGCGAAATTGTACATCACCGGGAATAATAATGAGCGGAAGTTGGCTACAGCAAACGCAGATATCCGAGAACGGATTGAACGCGCCATTATCGGGATGTGCAGTCCGATGGGCACGACGAAACACCGTATGGCGCAGTTCATTAATGGAGTCTGGAGCAAAGAGAAGGGAAATGCTTCAGTCATTGAAAGGTCACTCGGAAGAGCGCTAACACAGATGGTGGCGGAAAAGAAGCTGCACACCACAAACCCGCACAAAGGTGTTACCATCAGATACAGTTCATTGAACGCCGTCCCAGAAGAACTGAGACAATACAAGAAGGAAGAGATGAGCGAAGATACGACCATTATATTGGATCCGAGACTCGATGCGGAATGCCCCATCTTGAGTCAGATCAAATTGGACAGTGAAAAAGCGGCAACTTCATCGAAGAAAGAGAAAGAAGAGCAAATAGAGGAATCAATGGTCGTTGAAGAAAATGTCGTTGAACAAATAGAGGCAGAAACGGTAGAGAAGGGTGAACCGAAACTGCATGCGCCGAAATCGGCTGAAGAGGCTATTGCGTTGGTGGGACCACCGAAACCGATGTCGGTACAGGAAGCACTTGCTGCGGTACGAAGCCAAAGGGCAAGTGGATCCAGTTCAGCAGCATTGACATCGTTAAAGGCTACACACGAAAAAAGTGACGCAAGGAAAGACAACGTTAAAGGTCATGCTGCGGACGAAACAGCTAAAGGTCATCAGACTTCAGCGCAAAGTGGAGTCGAGGAGAAAGGTCATCCGAGCTCAAGTCATGGAAAGATGGGCCAGCCTACTGGATCGCAACCGCCGGTAGAAGCTACACAGCAAGTGCAGTCCCCATCGCAGAAAGAGGAGACGGACGACGAGCTAAACGAGAGTAACGTCCCGTGGATGACAATTTACGCTGCGATCGGTGCAGCCCCGTCGAGAGAAATGGATAAGACGGATATTTCAAAAGCATTCGGCGACGCCGGAGTCAGCAGGACACAAGTCAACAAGCTCATAAAAAGAGCGTATAAAGAAGGAAAGATCGGTGTACGATACACGAATACGAATCAACCGAACTACTACATTCCTCCGGCGGAAGAACAACGAAAGCAGAGACCGAAACCAGGTCCCCAGGCTTGGAAGGACGCTTTGACTAAAGATGCCATGCAGAACATAGGCGGGACTAACGGGTTCACCGCAGAAGACCTCTCCAATTACATGGCAGTTCAGTATGATTCCGGCCAAGAAAATATGAACGGGGATCGATTCAAGATCCAGAACGCGTTGGACAGTTTGGTCAAAGACGGAACCATCAGAACATGGAAGAAGGATGGAGTCGACCAATACGACTGGATCGCGAAAGCGTAAAACGGAAGAACATGTGTGGGAGGAAGGTCCACCACACAAAATGAAGGATCAGAATCAGAAATGAGAAGGAAAAGGAGCAGACCGTAGTTCTCAAATTACTTTCGAACCACACTCTGCAAAAAGAGTTGAATTAGCGAAGGGGCTAATTTACTTAGCGAATGGGCTAAGATGAGAAAGGTCACCATACAGTTGAGAATGGTTCAGTCAAAGAAGGATGACAAAGGTCATCATGAAACAACGAGAAAGTCTCAGCTCAGCACTGCATAGCCTAGTTACTATAGGCGTAAAAATAGGCGTTGAGAAGGGTTAACGTAAAGGTCATAGCATTATAATGTTTGAGATTGCAGGCTGAGACATCAGAATGGCTGAACGGAGCCAACCCAACCAGAACGTGGCGAAAGGGACAAAGACCAGCGGTAAAGAAGGTCACGGGGGATCCTTTAACGAATTATAATGAGGACTGCCCGGATTGTAAACGAAACAACATCCTGTCGAACGAACGTTTTCCATGCTGGCTTTGCGTGGTTGCAGTACCAAACCAAGCAGTAGTGGTACCAGAAGAGGCGAGAAGGGGGTAACCTCGATGTGTTCCGGCATTTGGTTACGGGAGACACATGGATGAAACTGTCACCAGAAGACCGGATGATATTGGAAGATAAATACAGAATGTGGGTCGGACGCAGACCGGGATGGGATATCACCCTTGAACCGCCGAAAACACCAGAAGCGGATGCGTTCAGGAAGAAGTTTGAAGAAGACACGATGAGAATGGTACAGGAAAAGCGCGAGGCAGAGCGAAAGCGGCTAGAAGAAAAAGAGAAAGCTGCGGCAGAGAAGGGTTTAGCCGAAGCAGCTAAAGGTCACGCACCTGCCCCATTTGCGATATTGAAGAAACAAGATGAAGGAGAAGCAGCTGTAATCAGACAGTCGCTGATACAGCAGATTGACATCATCTTGCAAGATCCACTCGCGGTATCGAAAGAGGAATACAAAATCTTCCTGGACGAAAAGGTCAACCTAACGAAAGGAAACAGACCATCCCAGGTTATCAAAATCGCGATCGAAGAACGAATCGACAGGATGCGAAACTTTCGAAAAAGAGAGAAAGATGTGGTTGAGGCCCTTCGGAACTTCAAGAAAGAGGAGTTCAAACGCCCAAAATCGCCTCAAAGAGATGATCGCAACCGCGGCTATGAAAGGTCATCAGACCGCTCCCGAGAAAGGTCATGGGACAGACATCATAACGACCGATACAGTGGATACGCGAGAGATACGCGTACGTCGGAGCAAAAGAGAAGGGATGAAGAACGTATCCGACGTGAAAAAGAACAAAGAGAAAAGCGCCGCCAAGAAGAAGCGGAAGAAAAGCGCTTGGCGGAGGAATACAGGAAAATCAACGAAACCTGTAATAGGCAGCAGGAGAAGGAACGGGCTGCTAAGGAAACGCAGAATCGCGATTCACAGAATCGAGAAGGAAGAAGTGAGGGCTCGAGTAAATCAACATCCTCAAAGGGGCCATATGATCAAGAGTGGGTCCAGGATAACTTGAATATGGATGATTATGAGTTTGGAGACAAATCTTACAACAGCAAAAGGTCATCCAGCTCAGAAAGCCACCGCACGCCTAAGAGCCCGCGCAGAATGCAATCAGTAGTTCATTCTGTTTGTTCAACGTTCAAGTCAGCCGAGAAACAACCGGCACAGCAGATGGATGAGGTCATGGAATGTAGTCCAGCATCCTCAAATGTCATTGAAGTCCATGGAGACGAGGACATGCGACCGTCGAGACGAAACATCATCTTCGATCTGGAGCGACAACTTACAAGCGCAGAGACGGCGAGTAATGCACCGCCAGAATCGGAATCAGAGAAGGGCGACCAGAAAGGTCAATCAAAGGTCACGGCTCCGAGGAGACAATCCCTACAAACCATTGAGCTGGTATATGAAATGAACGACATCATGGAACAGACGAACGAGATTTGCCGTTCAGTGGGCATTGCCCGGATAATAAAGAAGAATTCGATAAGGTGTACTGGCTTCTCATGAACTTGCGCCAGGTCATCAACGATTCGGGATATGCGAAGGAGTACGAGTATGGGCAATGGGAAGATCTGATCATAACGCAAGAGTCAGCGAATCTTCATTACTTCCCGACGAGAGAATGCGGCCTTGTCAGTTTGATCGACCTGAGTCTCTTGGAAACACCGTTGGACACACCGGATCCAACAGGAATGACACAGTTCCAGTATAGAGACATCAAGGAAAGACGTCTGCACGTGGCACAATTTGTGTTACGCCATGTAAATCCGGCGCTGAGACTCCTCGCAGGAAGGGCTGCGTTGGGATTAGTGGTGAAACCAGATTCGCCACCTGATCACCGTGCTACGATCCAAAAGATTTTCGCAGCAAGGCTTGGCCATTACGAAACGCACCACCAATTGAGAAAGAGCGCTCAAAGAGGCACGGAGATACCGCCGGCACTGACTGCGCAGGTCATAAAGTTGGGAACGCCAGTTGCGAACTTTAATTCTTCGGAAACGGCCAAGAAGCAGCTAAAAGACGTCCAGAAGGCGATGAAATTCGACGATAGCCTGCGACGTCAAGCGCAAATGCATGCTCACCGATGTGCGGAACGGATCAGAATCACGATGGGAACACGATTCATTCAGCCGTCCGACTTCGTCTATGATTTCATCCAAGAGATCAGCGTTAACAAAAGCAGCTATCGACCGGAACTTGCGCGACAGCCGCAGGACAATGAGATGAGTCGACGTGGACGAAGAAACCAGCAGCTGCACTTGGATTATGTCGAATTGTGCAAAAGGTCACGAGACAATCCATATGATGAAGGATTGAAAGCGCGCATGGTCGACGCGAGAGATCACCTGATCCGTATCCAACGCAGACGTGACCGAAATCGTCACAGTGCTACTAGCAGCCGGAGCGAAGGAGACGAGCTGCAGGAGAGGGAAAGGGAACCTCGAGATCGAACGTCTGATCGTAATGAAAAAGAAAGACGACGTTTCGATCGGAACCGCGACAATGGTTCAAATGATCAGTGATGACCTTTAGGGCATCGCTGATGTGCTAGTTACGGCCATCAGTCGGCAGCACGAGAATGGTGATAAAGGTACAGTATCAGGGCGAAGGAGACATAACTTGTTGAACTGTCATATCGTTTGTGTTTCTATTGGTTTCAGAGTTTTGTTGCAGAGGATCAAGGCGATCCGAAATATGGGGAGTTACGGAGGTCATCCGGCCCTCGAAGCAGGAAGAGTAACGGCGCTAACCGGCCTTCCTCATTACATTTAAAACGTCACTTTTAGAGTGTAGTTGCGGCCTACTGAGTCGGCACACTCTCGCGGAATGACAGAAGCCACAAGGGTGAAAAAGAGAAAGAGTTCAAGAAAATAGGAGTAAAACTTTCAGATGTTGAGGTTACGGCGATCACCGGCCTCAAAAGAAAGAGGAGTTACGGCGTTAACCGGCCCTCGAACCTGGTAAGGAAAAGAAAAAGTGCGCGTCAATTTGCACTACACGGGAAAGAAAAGGATGTGCGATCGAAGAAAATGGTTGAAAAGAAGGATGACCTTTACAAGGGAGGCAAGCAGAAATGCTTGAAAGCCAAAAATCGGCTAAGTTCCTCCATGACCTTTAATATGGAACTCATTATGGAACAATGGATGACCTTTTGGGATCGTCATGGCCCAAACGAGTCGCACATCAAAGAAAAAGGGATGACCTTTGAGAACTTCACGGCTCAAGAGAGTCATCGAGAAAAGAGAATGACCTTACCAGGGAGGAAGCATTAAGCTTGTCTTTCAAGACGTCCCTCCATGTCCAAGAGGAAGAATCTCATTTTGCAGAAGTCGTACTTGATACGCAATTATTCCAAAGAGGAAGCATCAGTATTGCAAAAAGTCGTACTTGATACGCACCTTATTCCTTAAAGCGGATCTCTCATTGTGATGAAAAGATTGCTCAACAGAGCGGAATGGACCAAAGCGGATTACGGTTGACAGGACCCAGTGACCTTTAGGAGTCGGAGGATCCTAGTCGTTTTGATAATGAATTCTGTTGATATTTTTTACTGTTTTTACTTTTGTTTCGAGATCTCTTTATTCACACATGTAATTGGAATTTGTGATGTTAAAAGGAGATTAAATCTCGATGTTTTATTAATCACACAGACGAGCCGTCAAGGATCCCAAGGAATTGGATGTGGATTTGCTTCGACGGAGCTCAGCCTCCCTCCCAGAGGCATGTGAGCGCAGGCGTACATGCGTACACCCTCGCTTTGGCAGTCTGTTGTGTTTTGCTGCACGCCCGCCTTACGCGTGGCGGAAGCACGCTGTTCTGCACGCACCCGCACTGTGTGGCGGCTACGTGCGCATTTTCCACGCTTGCTGTAGTCAGCAATGCGGAGTTGTCGATGAGGAAATTCTATCGAATTTAGTCTGCGTTTTATAAATTCCTAGCAATCACGCCGTTTCTCGCTTTCCGTAGCGTAGGCGCATTTATAGCATTGCTAGGCTTTTTGGTAGGCAGAATTCCGTCAATTCTGTTCCTACGCGTGAACCTTCATTGGGTCCACGCTTTCACAGCCATTGCACCATTTGTGGACCCTCCAGTTGTCAAGTGACAACGTAACAGAAGCACGCGTGCGGTGGCCCATGCCACAGGCTGTTTTAACGTAGATCTTTGAAAATTCATAACTTTGTTCATTCCTCCATTAAATTTTTATGCATAGTCTTGAAAAATGCAGAATAATACACAGTATCAGGCAAAAGAAATGCTTTTTAATTTTTCTTTCAGGATTGTGCGCTGTTAGCCTGCGCGGTTAGCATAGCCGCCTATGGAGGATTTCCCATAGGCGGCTATGTTAACTTCCTGAGAGGCTCATACTGCATTACCCTAAAGAAGAAACAGAAAACATTTATTTTGCCTAATACTGTGTATTATTCTGCATTTTAAGACTATACATAAAATTTGCAGGAGTGAACAAAGTTATAAATTTTCAAAGATTTGAAAAACACCTGTGGCATGGGCCACCGCACGCGTGCTTGACAACCGGAGGGTCCACAAATGGTGCAATGCCAGTAAAATCAGCAATAAAATTGCTTAAAACGCCACTGCTGCACAATAACATAGTATTGCACTCGTGCAGATGGTCGCAGTGACTGCCAGTGAATAATGCAAATTGCTAAGTACATACTTTGTACGTGGCATGTGCTTTGCAGTTTAAATCACTGGAAGTAATACAGTACATGGCCGCGGTGTAGGTGTAGCAGCGGTGAAACTGCTAGGTGCGCGGCTAAAAAACGAAGAGACGCAGAAATGTGGTTGATAATTTAATTCGGCTTTACTGAACAGGAACGAGATTTGCTTTTAGTTTTGTCAACTCGAGGGAAGTGACCCAGTACATGGTACCATACTCGTGTGCATGCATGAAAACTTTCACTTTCCCGAACTCTCGAACTTTTTTTGTTTTGTTTTATGACATTCTGTGGCCAGATGTTTCGTATACACTGGCGTGAGACCGTTTGTGCGCGCATCATCCAATTTTGGGAGTTATGACTTTATTTGTAAGGACATCTCCAAAAGTTTAAATGCATTCTGGTGTACCAAAAGTCTCATTATGGAAGTAAAAAAGGGGTTGTGAGCGCGCAAAAGTGAAAGTTTTTGTGTTCATATGTACACGAATTCGATACCACGTATCTGGGTCATTCCTTAAGAAGTCTAAACTGCTACACTTGAAAGGGCCAAACTTGCAGTTTACGGGAAATTTACAGTTTCCTTCCACGCCAAATGCCAAGCTAGCCAGGCCTATAGGAAGCAAGTTCTATGCGTTTTACAAGAGCTGTACGCATCATCGAAAAACATGGTTTCCTTTCGCAGATCTCCATGTGTTTAGTTTTTTCGGCAATATGAGAGCCTGAGAAAGCTAAGAAGTAAAACCGGATGAACGAAACTGCCTGATATAAGCCAAATGTATTGTATGCTTACTGTCTGTCTCTCTGAAAGCTCTTTTACTGTGAACACTTTTCACCTGGAAGACTAGGAAAGTGTTTCAACAAACTTCCTACAAGGACAACAAATAAATTTAGAGGCAGTATGCGGCTTAACATTAACCGGCGGCAAATAAATTTGTAGCAACTGGTTTTTTACATTACAATTCACGGAATCTTTAATGAAATTAGTAACCAGGATATCCATTCCAAAAAGTGAAAAAGTCCATGAGGACAACAGTTTGTAAGCGGACAAGAGGAGCCGCAGCTGGGAATAGGCTAAAATACAAGATAGTATCAAAATACTTATGCTTTTGCTCCAGAGTACAACAGAGGCAGTGGAACGTACCATTCTGCTATAATAAGACTGCATAAAAATTTCTCTGACAAAAACGCAAACATCACGCTTAATACAAAAGGCAAGAACATTTGCTGGGCGTGCCGAAACACACGCCGCTAGTGCTGCCCCCCTTCTGGCAGTACGTCGCACAGACACTGTTTTCATCGATCAAATCGGGAGGACACAGTGAGATTGTCGTGCCATTACCGCTCGGTGCCGTATAACCGCCGAGTGCGACACCGGATCCGGAGTTCAGCGTATTCCCCGCCACTGTGTCCCCGGTGTAGATGGTCTCGCCGGTCTGCGTTTCCTGATCGTCATCCTCGTCGGTATAGTCCAAACTGGAAACAGCGAATCCTACCAAGCACAGGACAAGAATAGGGATATACAGCTTCATAGTGGAATAATGCTGTGTTTCTTGGAACCAGGCTGCAAGAAAGTTATTCCGTTGCGGACCGACAGCGGCGAACCACGGCTAAACCTAAAAGAAAGCCTAAAGAGCAGCTATCGTCTGTCGCAGTGATTTTTAATCAAATGCGAAGACACTCATGGTTAGCGCTTGCAAAAGTGGTGGTGGAAGGCTTGTCGCCGCGTGCTCGTTTGCTAATGAATTGCGCATCTATCGCGATGGACTCTGCCCTTTTAATGTCGATGCCGGCAAGAACCACCGGTTATGACTAGTAACAAGTACATCACTTTCTAATTTCTATAGTGTTCAAGTACAAAAAGTAGTACTATTTGTACTTGAAACTCACAATGTATCTGTATAACAGCTTTTGTCGGAAATCAGCTAGAAAAATCGCTGGCAAAAGCAGCTGTGCTGTGTAAAACTGCATTACTTATGTGTCATAAAAATAGCTAGACCCATAAAAGTACAGTAATAAGCGCATGCGGCCGAGTTTCTTTGACAAAATTAATTGCAACTCAGCGTCAAATGCTTGCAGTCGAATACGAGCTTTGCTTAAGCCGCATTTCGATTACCGTCCGAAATTCAGTAATTTGTACTGTGGTCTTCACCTTCAGCAAAGATGTTTCAACAAACCAGGAAGTACCCACATGAACGACGTAAATTCGGTGGCACTCCACCTTTTTTACTGGGTTGAATCAGCTGATAAGCATCATAAGCATGAGGTAAAGCCCAACCTTACTGCGCGTGCTGATGGCGAAACCACTTTATTAACGTGGACCACGAAAAACGCATTATATTAAAACAGAAATCCAAAAGGATCAGAGCACTGAATAAACTGTCATTGGTATCACGATGACGTCTCTCTTGTTACGACTCTTGCGACTCACCCATAGTTTTTAAATCACCTCATTTGCTGTACTTTATGTACTGTACCGATTATACGTATCGGTTTCGGTTCCGGTTCTGTTATTCCAAAGACGCATGAGGTTCAAGAAATGTCTTGTTACTACAGGATACACTTGCATTACTGTAACGATAATTATTACAGTTTTACTACACATGGACAACTGCGCGTGATTGAAATTTCCAGCCGATTTCTATCGAACCACTATCAGTTCTTAATGCCGACAGCGTATGGCGCCATTAACATTGAAGGTCATGGTCCATCACGACAGCAATTAATTAGCCAACAAGCACGCGGCTGAAAGCTTGCTACCACGCATTTTCCCAGCGTTGACTAACGAGTTACGACGTACTGATTGAGATCACCGCGATGGCTGCTCATTAGGCTGATTTCCGTTCTACGCACCCGGTCCTTGCCACTACTGCCCTACCACCGGGATTTGTTTTGCTACAATCGTGCAGTACAGGGTACTCCACCATGCAGCGGTTTGTCTCCATTTTGATTATGTGTTGTATGGTAGGATTCGTGGCTTCCAGTGTAGACTATGCATCAGAAGAAGATGAAGAGCAGGAAACGCCGACCGGGGCGACCATATACACCGGGGTCGACGCCGGGGCGGAGGGTTCGCTGAATGCTGCGAACGGTGTTCCCCGCGGGGTGGAGAAGTTGAGCAATAACGGCACGGTGATCTGGCTATGCCCTGCAAATTTGACAGATGAGGACACAGTGTGTATCGATTACTGCAGAAAGCAGGGCACCACTACCGGCAGATGTTATGGAACACCCCCCAAATGTGATTGCTTCCAGTATTAGCCTGCAGACACTTTTAACAGCATGCACACTGGAAGACTTGGAACTTGAAGTGCGCCTTAACATAGTTAGCTGTTTTTTCTGCATTATTCATTTCTTTATCTTTGTTTGATTGTTTGGTTTGCATGCTTGAGCAGCTAAATGCTGGGACACCCGCGAATCGCGATTCCGGTCTGCTGTTGAGTGTTGAGTCCTGCCGCTTTATCGTCCATTTCTTGTTATCCTGTAATTTCCACCGTAAGACTATCTGGAATGTCCTGACTAGTGACTATTGATTTTATTAAAGTTTTGGATAAATACGCTTTACAGTTTACATACTATATTAGAGTAGTTTACATACAGTGAAACCTGGTTACAGTACTAAATACACCTTCGGTTAAAGCAAAACGGTATGTATTATCCAGGTGTATGTATTACACAGAGTATTACAGTATATTGGACGCGCCGGTTAAACTTTCCGCGTATGTAATTTCCAGGTGTATGTATTTACCGGTGTATGTAAAAGACAGGTTCCACTGTACTAGATCGTACAGTAGTAGTGCAGTACTTCATTTATTTTTAATAATGCACGCACACAGTAAATACTAACTCTGACATACCGGTACCTCTGTACATAATAATTATGAAAATTTACAACAGCGTAGTTATGGCTAGTAAGTAGTAAGCATAAAGTTTTACCTTATCCATCTCTAAATGTACCGTATTCCGGTTCTCTTCTTACACTAGAAGGACAAACGGGCAAAGATTAGCGAAGCCGATAGTTCGTTAAAGGAACTGACCAGGTGTATACGGTACTGACTACTGACCAGGATGGATTGAGTACTTACGCGCTAATTACGCAACAGAATCTCGGCTTTTCGTGCTTATAGTAATATAAATTCATGTGCCTGATTGCCTGTTAAGTTTTTTTTTAAAAAATCTATAAAATTATTATGCCGCAAGTTTGAGTTTAACGGTATGAGTTCGACTTACCTTGTGGCTTGTGATTTCCTACATCAGAAAAAAGTCAAGTGAATTTCGAAAAATTTAACTTTGCCGGTTTTTCGAAACGAGTTGCTTGTATACCGGTAAATCGTCTGACAGTTTATGCGGCTTTATTGCTTTACGGGAAGTAGATTACCATTTACCAGGTATGTCCGTAAAATGAATTATGAAATACAGTAAGATGTAAGAAAATAAGAAAAGGATAAAACTTTAAGTTTAAAAGTACATATGAATGCATATATTGTAACAGTAGCCTATCTGGCTGCTGTTATAGTGGGTTGGCGTGTTGACCGTACCACGATGTTGTGTGAGCTGTTGGGATGAAAGGTGACACGGCCGGCAACGATGCTGGCCGAGGACGCTTTTGCTGACGTAACACAATTACTGAACGTAACAACGGAAGTTCACGGCATGTTTAATGACAAGAATATTGCAAGACAGGGAGCAAGGTTCAGCAAGAATTTAACAAGCTGAACATGCTGAACAAGCTGTAGCAAGATGAGTACAAAACTGAATTGTACAAATTGTAAAGAAGGACAGCTAGCTGATAAAGTAAAGAGAATTCATAACGTAATGATGAATCATAACTGGGTGGTCTTATGGGTTGTACAACTTCTATCGCTACAATATATATTTTATTTTTAAACCAATATTTTAGTTAGAAGTACCTTTGTCAGTTACACATACACTTACTATTGCAGCCTGCCATCCAACGAAAAACTGAACCAAAATGCAGGATTTCAAAGGTCTTGAAACCCATTTTAACTGCAACACAATTTAATTACACTTAATTGTAACTGAATTTGAATTGTAACGCAGTTTAGTTTAATTACACTTGTCCGATCGATCCCTTGTGACTTTATTCTCGCACTCTTTTCGGCAGAACTAATAATCGGTCATCTGTGCTCGTA
>NW_026570740.1:0-12306 GCF_019649055.1 Paramacrobiotus metropolitanus
ACAAAATACTTTTCCATGGTACTTCATCAAGCTATTCTAAAAACCATTATTTTAATAACTATCTGTACTAGAATTACTATAATTACTATAATAGAATAGCTCGTTCTGCATGTAATGCCAGTACCACAATTTGTTAGGTCACTACATCATTAGCTACCTTTCTTTCCCTTCTCATAAAAAAAGTGAAAGTACCATTAAGGTAATGTCAAAAATAACCATAATAATCAGAGTAACTAGTGTCATCCAGAATAATAACAATAATAATTTATTTTTATGGTAACGATGGAAGCAGCGGAACAGCTTAATGAAATTTTGATGTTGTAAAATAAAAAATGTTGATGTTTTCAGTATCATAAAATTACGTTGTGCCACAGGCAAAATGAAAAACATTTCCATGACATTCACATTACGTAATTTTCATTAATTAATAATACGTAACGTTACGTTGGTTACGTTACATTAATATTAAGTAACATAATTAATAGTACCTAATTTCTGCCAACTCTTCCGAATTGCCCTTTCCTCCAAATTTTTGTCATTTTACGTGTTTGCACCAGCAGTCGTCAGCGTGTCTGTTTCCATTAGTGAAGTGGAAACCGGCATTCTAACGCATGTTGGCAGGCTTGCCCTTTTCCATTTCCGCTGTTGATGGATTTGCCCTCTTAATGGCAAATACATTTAATTCCTTGGTAACCGCCTTCGTCTTTTAACTTGCGGCTTCGAACAAGAGGAGCTCCTTCAAGCATCGCTGCAAAGGTCGTTGGATCTTTGGAACTGAGCCATCGGCGGATTTCTTCCTGTCTCCCTCTTCCCGTTAATGCCGCGATGAGCATTTCGTCCAGGATCGAATACTTGTACTTCAACTGATGTAAAATATACGAAAACTCGGAATATTCACAGAAATTGATTAGACTATTAAACAATGGCCAAATTTAAACGATTACTGCATCGTTGTCTCATACGTCCATCTGGTCTCGTGACACACATCGGAGACCCAAGATCCCCTGTCAGCATACAGTACAAACCAAAAGGGGGCGCTGAATCTCCGATATGCTGCACTTCGACAGCGCATTATGTCCCAGCGAGCGTTCAGCAGCATTTTGCGTTAGTGGCACAGCAAGTACACGAATCCGATATGCAGTATAATATACGGAACTCGGCGCACTGGTGTGCCGAACTGTGCATCGTTCTGGCTGCGCACAAAGTTCGTTAACTCTGCTGTTACAACTGTTACAAGTTCGTTAACTCTGCTGCTGCTGCTCGGTTGTTAGAACTCTGCTATGTAGAAACTAGCGGCAACGCACACAACCGCCGCTTAGCGATCAAATGCACAGCGCAAAAATATCACAAGGATTCATTCAACTAAACTTCAACTAAACTTTGCCCAACTGTAAAAGGAGCCTCGTATGTTTAGTTTCTTGGTTACGATTTGGAGGTTTGTGTGCCAGTACAAACCGGTATCAAAAAACGCGGACATGGCAAGTCCATTATATTTTTAGATGGCCTTTTTATTTTGATTTTATCGTATTACAGTTTTCTGCGTCCTTGTACGCTCACAAAGAACGCTGTACTACACCACACGTACGGCAGTCGGCTGGGAAATGTTCGTTTTACCAGTTACCACCGACAAATGTTGACAATCTTTGATCTGGTAAAAAATCCTGGCTGCACTGGAATTTTAGTGGAATTTTGTCGACATAATGGTGTGTGTAAATTCATTAAGCAATGTAAACACTTAACGATCATTGCCACAGGACACCGCTTTTGCCATTTTCGAGAAAGACATATTGTTTTTTTTACAGAAAATATAAACAGTTTTCTGTCCCCGTTGATTTAACTACTTTTATTTTTATGCAGCAGCGGTGGAAATGAGCACTGAGAAGACATTAGGATTGCTTGCAGCTGATAGGTTTTGGACGCACACCAAGTTACCAACAGACATGTGATTTCTCTAGAAATTTTAAATATATTCAAAACTTACTAAATTTTCGCGAAAACTTCCGGTGAACCTAATTCTGAATTTCTGACAATATAGTGCAGACAGCGTAGTCACCGTTTCCGCTGCGTATAACAAGATCTACGGTCATATAGTCAATAGCAAGCTAGCATACCAAGAACAAAAAGCGGTGTTATGCTATACCAATCGGCGTCAGTAAAAGGGTTCACGGCCACAAACCTTGCACACCAAACTCAAAGTGCAAAGCGCTGATTATGTGACCATCGGTTCTATAGTGGAACCAAGCAAATAAACAGTTATATAATAATTACATAATTATGTACTCTGTACATGGCATTGTGTACCCTTTCGGCTTCACTACATTGTCGGCGGTTTCCACTGTATTACCGTATTTGATTTTGCGGACACTGCACGAGCTGGGGACCCTTCCACATAATTATGCCAAATCGGGACGTATGAGAAGCGGACGGGCGGGGGCACATGCCAGATAATGCCCCTTAAATCCTCAACAATTCGTTAATGGCTGATTATCTGGTCGGAAATAAGAAAAACCAGAGATTATTCTTCAAAGGTATAAATTCACGCGGAGAGGAATCGAAGACCGATTTAGCAATACGCGAGTGATAAGAGTAACAAGTCGACTATCGACATGCTTGGCTTGGGCATCCGCATTTAGTGGGAATATCCCCTGTGAATAAGGCCTCTGGATTGAAATACGCTGTCGAACACTTTGTATGTTGTCCAATAGCGTGTTTAAACCTAGCGGCGCATATTTGAACATACATAAAAACTGGCCAGAGGCATATTTGAAACCAAAACGAAAGTCAGGGTAGTCGCTCTCCAGGCGAAACTCATATGGACGTCCTCATGATCAGTACGATGCGTACCGCAGAGCGATCGAGGAGAACTGACAGCCTGAAAATGTAGCATACTGGGTTGGTCAACTAACTGCATAAATTGGAAAAGCGCGATGTCCGTGCTCTGATTAGAAGTAACTGAAGATGTTTAAAGATGATTAAGGTTACTTTGGCTACTATTTAACGACGCCACTGTATACCCTAACACCACGTAATCACACAGCTGACATACTGGATGGGTATTGGGTGGGTCTCTGATTTGAAGCGAATCCCGCTATGGTGCGGTTGCTCAACCACACGAGGTGGCGGTATGCAATGGTCATGCCTCATTGCCTACAGATACGTTATGCGCCACCTCGCGAGGTGGAGTTGTTGTATCGTAACTAGCTATAGCTTCGTTTCGAATCTGAGATCAACCCTGAGTACAGGTAAAGAGAGGGCGATAGCTTCCATTTATACCGGTAGTGCACAAAGAGGTACCGGAAAAAAACGCAAACGTCTACGAACCGTGCGCATCACACTCAAAGGGAAAATGGCTGATTCTGTTACCATCGGCTCTACAATGCAGCGAAACGCCCAGTACTCTCATTTGCCGCCTTTAGGAGATTATTACATCAAAACAAAAAACTGACTGCATAATAAAGCCAGAAGTTCGATATTCAGTAAAATCAATAATAACCAAAAAAATAATAATAAAATTTTGCAGGCGCTGCGCAAGCTGGGGAACCTTTGAAATGCAAAGCATGCAAAACTTTGCTTTAAATCTCGTTTGTTTTAGTACTTATTTTGTACTTACATGTGATACCCATTAAAAGTCACATAGAAAAAAGTTTATACAACAGCTGTTAGTGAAATAATTTTTGCCCGACACGCATTGTGACCTACGATTCGCTGACGGATCTTTCCCATACCAATCCTATATATTAATAAAATAAGCCTTAGCGAATTCCATTTCTGTCACCCTTTTTTGAGCGATCCACTGAACCAAACTTTGATGTCTATATGTCATTCAATAGCCGCGAGTTTGCAGATTTGCAGAAACCAGTTAGTTTTTTGAAAGTATGTGAAGTTTTAGAGAAAATCTTAAAAGAACTTAACATACAAAGTCTACGGGAAAAGTGCAGAACCCACCACTGCAAACCCACCCAAGCCACCACTGGCACGAACAGCACAGAAAAAGACATCTACACTTGATGGAACTTTGGTGTCCGTTAGTTATCGGACTGCCTTTAGTTCAAAGATTTTTATTAAGAGTTAGTTTTTAAAATATGTAGGCTCGGAAAGTGATGTTTCTTAAAGACTGAACATGCAGAATCTCCTGGAAAGTGGGAGCGACCCAAATTCCAAAGATAAAGTAGTTGCCTTTCGCAACGGGTTGATTAGATGTATTAATTAAAATTTAAAACTGCTTCCAAAGGGCGGTTGGCTTTTGCTGCCGTGCCAATAAAGTGGAATATTTTATCCTTTTTTTCAAATCTCAAATAAACATCATTTTGTGAGAGACTGAAAGTCGATTTTGAGAATTTTGGTGTTCGACTGGAAATGATGTGGACTACTCGAGCAAAACAGCGAGTCCCAGTCCCACCGGGCGTACGCACTACGATTCGAGTCTAACCGCCGCCCGGGGGGAGAAAGCGGCCCAAGGCAAATCTTTTCACGGCGACCTAAATGAGGAGCGCGAGCCTCCAGCAGGGGAAGGTAGAGAAGGTAAAAATATTTTTCAGAAGGGATATTTTTCCGCTAAGGAACGTAGACAAAAACGGTTTTATGAAAACAAAAACCGCATTTTTAGCATTCAACAATTTAACATAAACAGAAAATTTAAAAAGCGAAGCTTATCCGCATTCTAATCTATCTTTCCGCCAGCTATAAAGCATTCCGTCAGATCAGCTCCCATCAAAGGTCAAAACAAAAAAATTAGGGGAATACCCTCTCCGGTGCGCCTGGGTGCGACAAGCTACATTAATGAACCATCTGTGAGGACGTAAGCGTGAAGCGACAATGCGTTTAATGGGTTGGGGATGTTGTTGGCGTTAAATGGGTTGGGTTTGGGATGGGTTGGGGTTGGGATTGGGGAGGCGACAATGCGTTGGGGATGTACTATACAAATGCATAGATTTTTGCCAAACTTGAAACAAATTTTATAAGCACGTAACAGAAAGCGGAATCATAGGCGGCGCCTATCTGCAGCGGGGGTCGTAAGCAAGACACTGTGCTTAAGTTGTCGACGTTAATCAATAAAAAGTTCACCAAAGAACACAACGAAATTTTGAAGTCTTCATCAGGTTTAAATTGTGTGTAAACAGTTGGAGGAAACTGGAAAGTATTTTTATTCTAAGTGGTCTAAAGGTTGACATCGGTGGTCGTACGGTCGCATCACTGGATTGTTTTGTCGGGACGCACTAACTAAAATTTAACGAAGCTCCGAATGGTATCTGAACCAGTAGAAGTACTGAAATACGGCTACAAAAATTTCAGTAATTATGGAGCTTTTTTTTATTTGTAGTTCTTGATAACTGACCGGCATATGCTGCTGATTGATTTGCGAGAAGCTTAAAAACTTTGTTTTATAATTGCAAACAAAAAGGACATATTCCTGGAAATTTTCTAATTTTTCGGGTCTAATTTCGGGTCAAGTCAGCGGAACGCGACAATGTTTTCTCAAAACGGCCTTAAACATTTAATTATTAAACTGTGATACATTCTAACTGCTACCAATCTGTCAGTCAACTATGGTCAAAGGCCCAAAATAAAGAATAATTTACGACATTAGTTATGATAAGCATAACCAAACAGGTATTGTGCAAATACCGTTTGTCTCTGCCAATGAAACTAATCAAACTATATTATTATTAATATTCTTATACGCTCCGCTCAATAAAACTAAATTTGCAGTCATGGGTTTGTACTTTGTAGCTTTCCATAAATAACAATTTATCGCCGATTTATTCCGCGCAGTTTGCGCGGGGTCTACTAGTAATTTATTAATATAATCATATCTGTACATGTACGAGTTCTTAATCTGAACGGAAAATTAACTTCGTGTTTTCTATAAGAATCAAGACATTACAAGCTTCATACCTTTACAGGCCAACGCAGCAGATTTAGGTTATCGCGACTGCGGTCAATTATGTTATGTACATGTATGTGTCTAAGCAATATTTTGCATTTTAATTTTCACAAGGTGACGTTTCCAGGAATACATAACCTGCTTGAACATTAATGCAACCACGACAATATACATTCAAGCATAAATTACACAGTATCTGTACATTAATATGTTTCCATAAAAAAACTAATACAAATTGAATAACCGTGCACCAGTTTCGGTTGCAGGCTTAAAAGATGCGTATACTTGTAGTGAATGTGGCGGAAATATGAGAAAACCCGAAGTTTGTGTCCTTCAAACTTAATTACACTATCAAATATTGGCCTAATTTAAATGTTTTCTATATACTATACGCCCAACTGGTCTGACGTCTCGTTACATACTCTGTACGTTGGAGATTTCGGACTGAGTAAACAGTATAACCAACCGGGGAAGCCGGTTGCCGTCCGACAGTTAATGAAAACGCGGTATCTGTACTTCGAATGCTGCCTTATATGGGCTCCCCTTATATTACTCTCTCTTATCTGGGCTCCCGGATCTCTCTTATCTGCGGATCCTCGTCGAGGATCCGCAAGGCGATAGACACGGCGGTCCTCGTTATCATGGCCAAACCATCCGGTACAGGTGCACCGAAAGAACATTGCCGATATAAATGCCAAAAACATAATTATCCAAACATACAAACAGTGCATTTAAATTGTAGAAATTTCAAATTTGCCTTACACACGGCAAAACTTCTGTTCACACTGCAACAATTTTGCTTCCTGGTCACCGCAGGGCGGTGACCGTCGATAAACGGTTAACGACAACAATCGGGACACTTTGATAAGTCAACCAAAAAGATCGCATTGACATTTTTTTACAGACAAGAATGGAAGTTACGCGTAAAGAAGGCAGCAATATGCCGGCATTAAACTAGGTACGATATTTAAGGGTAACTGGGTGCTGGAATTTGATCCTTCCCTTGGTTCTCACTCATAATTCATGCAAACGGTGTATGATGTGTCTGTAGCGCCTTTGTAAAGCTTTAAGTATTAAAAGTTTACGTAGATGGTTCTTTTGTTTTAAATTTCCCGTTGCGTTCCTTTTTGCTGCTGTAATTTCCGGCGTCGGTGCTCGCAAAAACAAGCATTCTTCTTCTGTTAGTCTCTTAACAGCAAAATTAACAAAGCTCGCGCACTAAGTACTCAACGCGGTGTTATTCCACGTCTGTAGCCGGCAAACATGTTGGCCTACACATGTACACATGTGCACATGTACACGGCTACACATGTACACGTCAGCCAGAGAACGAGTCCATGGCCACAAACTTTGTACTCGTACACCAAATTCAAAGTGCAGAGGGCTGATTATGTGACCATCGGTGCTACAGAGTAACGTACCGCGCAATTCACAAAGGCCGCATATAACACTAGAACAACTGCGATCGTTGGCAGATTAATAAAATATCATTAACCGGTAATTAACAGTGCCATTAAAACCAGTAAAACAATAAAGAATTTTAATAACTGCCTTTTTTTAATTGCATAGTTGCTGTATTGCATTATTCTGTCGTGATTGTCACAGCCAGCGTCGCGCCAGCCACTCATCGTGATCCAAATCAGTAACGATTTTTGGTATTCTTAGGTTATTTTAGTTTCTCAGGCTACTGATGTAGATTACTATTTATGCATTAGAATTTTCCTGAACGTCCCTTACCCGCTCATCCAGAAGGACATACTCCGAAAGCCGCCGCGCCATTCCGAAGTCGGCGATCTTAACCACTCCGTCGTGACAGACCAAAATGGTGCGCGCGGCCAGATCACGGTGAATGATGAGGCGACTGCTTAGGTAAGCCATGCCCCGACTGATCTGGAAGGCGAAGCTAATCAATTCGCGCGTCGACAGTACATCTGGATCCACGTCCGCGTCCTGTATGGCCGCCGATGTCTCATGGTACGTGATCTGCTGCTGGTGGTTAGCATGATCCGCCTCGTTGTCGGCTCGCACTACATTGGGGCCTGGGTTATTATGGACGACTGTGCTACGGTGACCTCGAAGATATTTTAAGAGAGAACCGTGTTCTGAGTATTCCAGCACTAGATATGTTTCGCCTGCGGATATGGTAATATGCAGTACGAGAATTGATTTGCTATACCGTAACAAGCAACGAAAACGCGCTTAAGATTACTATCATGATGGCTTGAATTAAAAGCTACACTATTGCTATGGCGTATGCTGTGTACTATGTGTACATTCCGCCGCCGACAAATTCTCGCAGGACTTTTTGGTCGCAGACATTTCACCGCAAGGCTATCTTGCAGTGCGACGTTTCGTCGCAGGAAATTTTGTCGGCAGGACTTTACCCCGCAAGACTTTCCGTCGCATGGCCGTTTCGAAGTAAGGAAATTTAGCCGCAAGGATATCTCGCCGAAGCGACATTTCGCCTATCAGATAAGCGACTTACTAATCTAATTAAAAGAGTCAACAAAAGGAAAACTTAAAAAAAACCGAAATAAAAAACCTAAGAAACCTTAAGAAATGAAGAAAACCGATGAAACCTAAGAAACTTGAGAAACCAAAGAAACCTTAGAAAACAACATAAGAAACCTTAAGAAATCTAAAAAAAACCTAAGAAACTTAAGAAACCTAAGAAACCTAAGAAACCTAAGAAACCTAAGAAAACCTCAGAAACCTAAGAAACCTAAGAAACCTTAGAAAAGGAATAAACCTAGGAAAACCTAAGAAACCTAAGAAACCTAAGAAACCTAAGAAACCTAAGAAGCCTAAGAAACTTAAGAAACCTAAGAATCCTAAGAAACCTAAGAAGCCTAAAGAATAAAAACCTAAGAGAAACTGGAAGAAGCCTGAAAACAGTGAAAAACTAGTTAGAATTAACCGAGGTGAATTATTTTGCGGCGACTCGTCGCATCGTTCGAAAAGTCCCAAGGCGAGTTGTCTGCGACCGGATGTCTTGCGTCGAAATGCCACAAAAGTAAAATGGTTCAAAGAATAATGTCCCTAACCGAAGCGTCCCAGCGGCCGAATGTCCGGCGGCGAAATGTCTTCACGGCAAAAAGTCCCGCGTCGAGATTGAGTGCGGCGAAATGTCACACTCCCAAGTGTCCGGGTGCGATTCTTCTGACTGATTTAAGTCTTTTTACTACATACATTCGCTGCCGATGCACAAAAAATCTCTAGTCTGGACATTATTCTCGTTCCGTCAAACCTCTCGTCCGACTGGCAAACTGAATAATAATTTTAATTATTGAGCCACCTTTCTCTGCGAACACGCCATAGAAATTGGTTTGTTCCGTCTTCTTCGCAAAAAAACTTTGGCCCGTCAAAAGAGCCGTTATGACTTTGATCTGTGCGCGCTTCGTGTTTGTGACAATTCTCAGTTATTCACAGTTTAAATAGGTTGCGAAAAGGAAATCATATCCTACAGTGTACGTTTGAATACAGCGCCGAGGAGGTTGGTTATATTGAGATGTCGCCCGGCCTGCGTCAAAACCTGCAGTTCTTTAATGATCTGCCGGTTCTGCTCCGGGTCGGTTGGATTCCGTACTGTTTTAACGGCCACCTGGGTAGGTCGCGGCTGACCACGCGCACGCAGTCTCGCGGCCATACCTTTCCGGACAATTCCGTGCTCGTCTTTTCCAATTAAAGCTCCTAACAACGGAGTGTTTGTCATGCCTCCACTTGGGATACGTGACATTTCCACAAACGCACTATGTCCATTAACCGAATCATTGGTAAGAACAGAAAACTCGCTGAACACCAAGGCTACGCTTTTATATTCGCACATAACGGATTATGTATTATGGATTATTTTACGATTATTATGAATTATTACGTGTTATGGATTATAACGATATGTATCATGAATTACGAGTATTATTATTATGGCAACACACCACTAAATCTCGCTTCGGTAGACGAGGCAGAACGTGAATAAAGTGACCGGATACATAGCATAAAACGCGTGTACATGCGCGCAACTTTTATTTTCGAGCACTCTGAAACATTTTTTTCGATTTTTTTTTGTAGTCTGTAACCAAATGATTTGTACACACTGACATGAAAACCGCTTGTATGCGCCTGTAGCCGGCATACGAGGTAGAGGTTTACGATCAAAGAAGCCGTGTAAACCGTCCTGCCGGATCCGTATAACTTTCTGCCGGCTAGAGGCGCCTCATTCGACTGGGGAAATACGAGCGAAACGCAAAAACTTTGAATTCTTAATGGTGTACATACCAGAAGTCTCATTATCAACTGATCTGCCTAAAATTCTGCATGCAAATGCACATGAGCATGAAGATCGTTTTTACACCGATCCAACGATCCAGCATTTTTTTCAAAGTACTAAAATTCAATTTTAAATTTAAAAAACGAATAGTTAAACTCTAGTTTGGTGCTCAAGCGACCTTTACTGATACTGATACGCATTTTCGTGCCAAATTAGAGCAAGTTGGCCTACAATATTAAAAGTAAGACATTTGTTAAACACAGTAAGTGCGCACCTCACGGTTCAGCGCATTTAAACTTTTTGTTATTTTATTTCGTCCATAACTCTTCAACCGGATGTTGCGCCCACAAACGGCCTTCACGCGAACGGATACAAATAAATTGGCTACAGAAAGTTATAAATCAATGCCAAAATTTTTTTTAAAGTGTGCAAAAGCGAAAGTTCGCGTCCGTGTACATCAAGTTCGGTGCTCAGATCACGACCAAACTTCAGGTTTGGTGCTATGTATCCGGGTACCTTCCCTTAAAACTATAGTAACAAAATACCCGTTCGGCTAGCAATCTAAAATAATCTTACTTACCTACTGAGAGTATATGTGAATAATGTGATTAATCTCATGTTCCATAACATCGACTAACAAATCTGGACGTTAGCGAGAGGGATCTCCAGGAGGTGGACATAGTGCTGGATGGCCTGGCCCACTCCTTCGTGGCCTGCATCACTGATGTGCGCCAGATGAAAGTTGGTTTTCGGAAAGGAATCGGCGCGCTTGCGCATATTCCAACGTCGCAATTCGCGCGTTGATTCCGCAACAAACAGCCAATAAGAATGCGCGATGATTTCGACGGAGACGCGCTGGACTTGACACGCTGGAACGTCGCCGACACCCGATCGAAAGTCAACATGGAGCTGCAGTATTACCGGCCGGACAACGTTCAGGTGTCCAACGGGATACTGCACCTTCTCAGCCGGCGCGAGAAGTACAAGGGTTACTCTTACACCTCGGGGTCGGTGAATACTGGCGACAAGTTCAGCTTCCTGTACGGGGAGATTGAGTGGCGGGCGCATCTTCCCGCTGGTCGCGGTATCTTCACTGTATACAATACAGTGAAGCCCCTTGAGTAGGGCAGTGCCCCTTGCCTTAGCATTTTTGCAGTGACTACAGTAGTTTCAAAATAGCGATCCTACGGTGTCTGTTTTTTTTACAAGTATGATCTCTCCGCCGTCTCTCGTCAATGAATATCAGTTATTGCTAATTCGCGCTACTCGCTGACCGACTATTCACTTTTCTGCTAATTTCTTACCGACGTTTTAATGAAACATTTTTGTTCACTGACAGCTTCCGTTTCAATATGTACGTTTTTCAGCCTTATGTTTTTGGTGTTTTGCCTTAGATTTTCTACCTCTTATGCTTTTTTTTCAACAGAATGTTGTTAGCAACTTGTCCGCATTCAGCAATATGTCGTTCTGTGACTTGTTCTTCCGACAAATCGGTTTTATTGTGCAAGCAAATAAGCTTTTTGCAAGCCACCAAGCATAACAATTCACTATGTGCGGCCGGCTTGACCGGACTAATCAACAGGACTGGGTCAGTATCGATCTATCAGGGTTGATATTGTAGTTGACATGCACGTTGTATGATTAGAATCCCAAAAACTTAGCAGTTCGGCAACCAGGCAAACACGAGTAAAATTACTCGCGAAGATTTATGGAATTTTCGACCGGAGCGCGTCAAAGGTCTTCGGCTTTAGAAAAAAATGGATGTCGGTTTGTTACGGAAATTAGTGATAGCGTCACCTCATGTCAGCGGTCTAACTGGGCAAGTCCGTGTAAACTATACATTTTAGTAACTAATGACTGTTGTTCGCGAATTGAAAATTCCTGTTTTGACAGTAATCGCTGATGCAGGTCCCGAATTCCAGTTACAAAGTATATCAGTTGCCAATTTGTGACAAACTACAGCACACCGACCGATACAAACCACATTTCCGAGCATGATTAAACGTCCTGCCGTTTATCTGATTAATTAACCTAACTGTATCGTGTATGAAACCCGTGGATTAAAACAACAGAAGGATATTTTAGTGGCGATAACGGCTATTCGCACAATGCACAGAATATCACCAGATTAATCGGGCAAATGAGCATTATTTTA
>NW_026570741.1:0-12013 GCF_019649055.1 Paramacrobiotus metropolitanus
CCACATCGTATTTAGCAAGCCCTTTCAGGACATATCATTACCGTTCGAATCCAAGCATGGTTAGCCACAAAAATCTCGGCAGACATATCCAAGTTTTTTTTGCGCACCGGACACGCGTGGTTAGACCTGGTAAGCCGGCTTCTTTCACCGTACCGGTACGTCCTCCGAGGAATCCCCTGGATCGCACTGAGCAAACCGACCTCAGTTCCCCAGCATGATAAACAGATCGTAACCACATCGGCTAACATAGCATATCGTGAACTACGTTCTGTTACCATTGGAGCCAACAGAAGCCCCAATCCGCGTTACATGGAGCCGAACGGAGGTTACATGGTACAGATCGCGCCATTAACCACGATCAGCTACGAAGATTACTCCGGCCAACCGACTCCGGAGCAGAGACTGAGAGGATTACGCTAGCATGGTGCGAAATACGTCACTGCGCGCGTTTCACACCATGCTTGCCAAGCACCCGTGGCCCACTTTGGAACCGGGTAGCCGAGCAGCCTTTCACCAGTGTAAACAGCGGATATCCCTCGGCCGAGCTGCCAACAGCACAGGACGACTCGGATTCGACTATAAGTACGTGAGCCGACCACAAAGGTCGACCTTGTACTTCGCCCATGAAATGGAGACATTGCGGATATTGCTGCACTAACCGATCACAAAGGTTAGCTGTGCAAACCGACCACAAAGGACGGTTGTGGAAATTCACCACACCCAGAACGGACTTGCAAGGAGGCAGATCGCCGAACCACGACTTGCTACTCTAGCCGACCACACAGATCGACTAGGTACATGGTAGCCGACCAACGAGAAGTCGACATTATGGCCGACCACACAGGTCGACCATAACGATCAACAGAAGTCGACCAGGAAGGATGGACGGAAGCAGACAAAAGAGCCTGTTACACGGTAGTAGTATGGTAGCCCAACCGGATTCTCCGTTTGAACCCACATCTACAGGAACTCAACTAGGAACCTGTACCCGGAGTCCAACCGAAGTCTCCCCCGGAGGATATCGGGTAAAACTAGCCGATTCACCGGTGACCACGACTACGCGCGTCTCGAACGTGCTGCCATTCCCTGAAGAGGAACAGCGACGGTTTAGCTGGCTACCGGTGTACCGACGACTCGGCCGCCGACCTGCTTCCCCATGTTTTTTATGGAACATCCTAGGCAGAACCGTGCTAGTGGACACGGTCTGCAGTACTTGTAAGATACTGCAGCCGATTCCGACGGTCGACAAATTTAAATTCTTTAATTCGGGATAGAAAATAAATAAGTCAATGCCCAGGCCATCCGACTCTCAAATGAGGATGACAGTATTACACCACTTTGTAGTTTGTAGTACTTTGTACTATGCAAAGCCGAAACGTACTGCACCGCACTCACGGAATAGTATCCCGTCCACTTGTCCCTTCCCTGACCGAGACGCACAGGTTCCGCTAAATGTCGCGGCTCGCGAGAAATATGATCGCCGAGTAGCAATATTAGACAATTTGGGAACTCTTCGACCGTAGCATTGGCCATAGCCGTATCCTTTGGTCTTGGACCGATTGTCGGTCCGAATCGTCTTTAGCTACGGTTTCAAAGCTACGGCACGGTCAATGCAGAGCTGGCATTGACCGAAGAAAAGACAATCTACGGTCATCCTCTTTCTCCCTCTACCTTCGCAGCTGAGTACAACTGCCTACGGGGAGCCAAAATCAGAAATGTTCAAAAAAGTATGCAGATTTTTCTGGAATGTTTAAGAATGTGAACAGTAATTGTTTTCTATTTTTAAAATGACTTTAAAACGAACCATCAGAAGATCATGAAATTTCCGTTTGTAGCGCATCAACTCAACTCCCTGTAAAAATCGCATCGTGCCTCGCTTCCGATCTGGCACGAATTTCAAAATTCAAAATAACCGCTTTTTATGTAATTCGACAAACTTCAACATAGATTTGCAAGATTACAGTCCGTGCTACACCTTTATTCTCCACAAGGAAAGGATTTTTATTGTTAACAATAAAAATAACTTATCCTTATCCAGCAATAAAAGACCCTGACTGGCGTAGAAGTTTCGCGTGTCTCCAATTTGGCAGTTGGCATGGTGCAGATAGATTAATGCTGTGATGAATGCATTTAATCAAGTTGGTTAGAGAAGCAAAAGGATTCGAGACTAACCAGGGCACATTTTCCGGGTGTAAATTCAAAAAAATCTCATCTCTTGTGAAAAGATAGTATGCTACCGTAGTATAGTTAAAAAAATTATTCCATCTGCCATGGTCCATGGGTGTGACCAAAACAGAATTTAACAATAAATTCTACATTATGCTGTAGCCTATAGGCAATGCGCCGCATCATACGTTGTAACGCTACTGAACAACCTATGAGGCCATTTTAAGTACTTGTCCAACAAATCAAAGTACAGAGCAGTTAAAATCCTTTTCTACTAAAAAAAGTAAGTGTAAACTGTACTGTAACAGACTCTGGCGAGGAGATCACGAGTGTGCTTTATTGACAAATAAAGTGGGAACAATGCTGCGTAATAGCAGAAAGCAAGAACATAGCACGTGTGGCTAAAAGTAGCAAGTGGATGCTAACAGGGTTCTTGAGCGTCTGATGGCGTGAAAGGAATGGTGACGGCAACCACGTGCGTGCTGCAGGCCATTCGTATCAGCTGTGTGATGATCCGCAAACTGGACTCGATCCAACGCGAGCGTATGAACGCTGAGTCGTACTGCGAGAGAGGGACGAGAGAGCAAGTACAGCTCAGTGTGTGCGCTGCGTATATCCTCTTCAGCGGATGAGTCAGTGCGGCAGCAGCACATGTACGTACAGCGAGAGAGGCGATAACGGCATGCAATGAGTGCAAGTACGTCCTGTGTGGACCATACGCACCAGGCGCAGGCTGTTGCCTCTGACATGCCTCTGGGCGGGAATCCGAGCTCCTGCGAAGGATGCTCAGACTTGGTACCGCACCAGTACCGCACAACTCTCCGGTCGGACCCATTGTGGGGTCGCCGGTACGCGTCCTCTGGCAGCGGGAGACCGGTGTCTGATCGACCGTCCCATCTTCACTTCCGAACCCGTGAGAGAAAGCCACTCACGGCCGAGGAATCCGGAAGTCGCTCGGGCGTTTCGTTGGACCGGTGATGCATCTGTTGGATGGCTAATAGCTTCTGTTGGCATCGGAGAACAATGTAAAAAGGAATGTAATGAAAGTTTATGCAGCGCGAAAGAAAGTATGAAGTAAAGTTTAATCACAATTCCGGTGAGCAAAAAGGGTTACAAAAACAGATCTGTTAAAGAGATCGAACAAGAAAAAAACAATTCCGTTTGTTAAGAAAAATGATAAAATGCAAAAATCTGTCCGGGGGTCCTATTCCGGCTAGGATGACGTCCACGGGGTGCTTGAGTCTCCACGGGGTCTCCTGTCAAATCTCATCCGGTAAGGCTGGGTCCGGGGCGTCGGTTCCCGGGTTACCCGTCGTGACCGGTTACATTCACCGAGGCCGGATAAGCATTGGTAACACTTACTTCCGACTCGTATCCGTCCGTTCGGGATAGAGAGGCACTGTTGCAGGTGCAAATGCCGAGGCATCCTCTCTGAATGGGGAATAGGACCGAGGTCGGTTTGACCAAGGTCGGCCTACCGGTAAGTCGACCGGCGGCGGGGGAAGTTCGGATATGTTCCGAATTCCTAAAGTTCAGGTCGGAAAAAGCTGCGTTTAGGTCATGTACGGCAGTCCCGTTGAAAAGTGGTCGGTTGAAACCATTCAGTCTGCTACCACGAGTCTGGTTTGGAGTTATCCGAGTCGAACTGGCTCGAAGGTCCGGTCGGAAATCATAGGTTTCTTCGATGGAAGTGTCCAGGCGACTTCCATCTGGTGTGTTCCGTTGTTATCCGACCTGTAGTCAAGGTCGGTTATCCTATCCATCGATGGTCGACCAGGGTTAACCTGCAATAACATGCCCATGTGGGGCTAAACAAGGTCCTTCAGGTCGAATTCATCCACCGCAGACAGTTATCCGTTTTCTTTCATCATGTTGACTGAGTTGACCGACCCGTTGTTGGTCGGTTATCCAAAGTCGGCTTCCGAAGGTCGGATGAACTGTGTGTTCATGCGCCTAAAGGCTGAATTCTTCCGTTAGGAGGTCGGTGTCCGACTTCCACATGCCTTTGCCGACTAATTGTCGCATTCTTCCGACCTCCGTTTGGTCATTTCCGACCTCCGACTTGAGGTCGGTTATCCCTAACCGTTACGCCCGTGGGGCTAGTCGGTACTCGTTAAGTCGACTTCTCTCTGACATGAACTCTGGGTCGGATCCGAGCTTCTGTTAGCTGATTATGCCTCTGGGCGGCCGAGTCCCGCGCAGTTCCGATTTTCCTGGCATCTGTTGGCCGAGTGACTGGCGCTTCGTCATGCAATTGTGCTCGCTTACAACACTAAAGGTCTTTGTGGCCCCGGTTGACAAGACAAGCTTTTTGGTTTAAAACTTCATGCACATGCAAGTCCCTGTGGTCATCAGATCCGATTCTTCCTTTCTTTTGTCGCGAACATGAGACGCCTAGCCGCTTCTGTTGGGGATAGACAACTCACGTCCACGAGGAAATTTTCTTTGCCGCTGACGAAGGCCATGCTGCCGTTTCTGTTGCGGCCGCATGCTCCTCGTCAACGGGGTCATTGAAGGGGTGCAGAGTCCAGACTTGGTCCATTTTCGTTTTCCCACTTTCATCCCACCCCCACCTTTACAGTTTAATTCCCAGCCCAGCCCACCTCCGGCTACTAAAGTTTTCAGCCCATCTCACCTTTTCGACCTCATCTTCATCCCCATTTTTTACAGGCTCAAAGCCGCTAATTGTGCAAGTTATCCGCATACGATAGAGTTGCCGAGCGAAAAAAAATTTTGGTTCTCAAGAAAATATGTTTACTTATTGATAAAATCCGCGCGGAGCGCGGAAAATTTTTTTTATTTTGGAGCTCGAACGGTGCATTTTTACATGCTCCTAGCCTGAAAAACAGATGAAAATATCGACATTTTTTATTTTCATTTGTTTTCTTGATCCCATCCCATCTTTCAACAATCCCAGCCCATCTCGCCTCATCTGCGGCGCTTTCCCACGTCATCCTCATTTTCAGCTAAAAGGTGAGATGGGCTGGGAAAAATGGGGAAAATTTTCACCTCACCCAAAAGATGGGCCAAGTCTGCAAGTTACCATAACAAGCTCTGTAGAATAAGGCTGGATGAGTTGATAAGAGATGGTAAACTTGGACAAATCACACACGGTTTTCTATGGCCGTCAAGATTTGTTGCCTTGTTGGGATTCTTATTTTCAGTTACTAAACGATTCTCCCTTTAGTTCAAAACGTGATCCAGCGGAAAACGTTTGAAAAAAAAAGGCCCGAAGGTGGAACAAATACAGCGGTGGCATCCGGCGCTTTCGTGTGACTGGTGTTGCCAAACAGACAGCCGAAAAACTCTGCTTCGGCTTCAATGGGCAAAAAAAAGTGTAGCAGATTATTTAAGTCTGACTAAGTACAACATCGTGCTGAAACATCGTGAATTACCTAGCTTAAAGGTGAGACGGCTTCTTTTCAGTATTCAGCAGCGTCAAACTGCAGGCCGGATATTTGAGTGATACGAATAAATCTAGCTACTGATACGTGATAATGAGTGCTTATCTATAATAATCTCTGTGTCTCAGCCTTTATTGTCCTGTGGTTGGTACAATTGAAGATCGTCAATACATGTAGTTCACAATTTCACGAGAACAATCAAACAAAGTGCTACGTGACTGACAACAAGGCAACATTTTGGCGCCGCAAAAGGGCGTCGACCTGCACATCACAAGGGGGCCTAAAAAGAATGAAGTAGCAAAAGCTGATTGACAACCCGCCCACTCCAAATGCCGATGGCGAATGGCACTGCACAGTCTTTGATGGAATGAGAGGCCCTCCTCGATGTGAGGCACACGGCAGCATGGATGGAGGCACCGCGTCGTGCAAAACGCAAAAGGTGGAAAACGATGCTGTGTAATTTCTGGATGATGCCAAATCCAGGAGTCTTGGCTTACCGGATGTTGTTAACGTCCAAAGTAGAGAAAACAGCCAGATGCTTCTGCTTATGGTGGGCCAGATATCCAACGGTCGACCGTTATTCAAACAGCGAGGCGTCGTATATCCAGCAGCCTGCTCCACAAATTGCAGGGAAAAAAAGGAAGATGCAGAAGATATGCTTCCATAATGAATCTCCATTACCCGATGGGCAAGCTCTAATTAAGAGCGCCGCGTTCAAGTAAAAAAACTCATACTTTGGCAAGGAAAAAACAGTGGGAAAAGAGCGAGAAAAGGGGTACAGAAAATTCTAGATTTATTGGCCGTTCGGTAGCTGTGCAGGCCAAGACTACTGTGCAGGCCAAGACTGGTGTGCAGGCCAAGACTGCTGCTGCTCTATATAATAATCGCGTAAGCCATAATCTTTGTTGAGTTCGCCAGCACGATGCGCTGAACCAAACTGCTATGACTATGTATCACTCGATAACCCTTAACGTATGGATTTGCCATCACAAATCAGTTTATACAGAAAAAGATACTTTTGAAAGAAAACTTTCAATAACTTTAACATACAAAGTCTATGGGAAAAGCCAAGAACCCACCACTGCTAAACCGACCACATCACCACTGAGTTGGCAGCCAGCGCGCAATTTTTACAATTCCGTTGTACCTGGATGGAACTTTATGTGTCATAACAAATAATATTCCCCGCCCTAAGTTTGAAAATTTCTAATCAAAATTTAATTTTAAGAAAGAAAATAAAAATTGACAAAAATGGACGAGAAGATTCTGCGATTGTGTGACGGTGCGAGAGTCTGTCTTCAAACACCTGACCTCCGTGGACGTTTTATTATTATTATTATTATTATTATCGAACCAACAGTAGCCAAACTCCACTAGGGAGACTTTTAAGGCTATTGGAATTTATTTTTGGTATTTTGAAAATTTTATACTTTTTTGGTTTGATTTTATGAGATAAAAGTTACTCATCTGGGAATCGAACCCAGGCTATACAGTTCAAAAGCCGAACGTATTACCACCAGGCTACTTCTGTGGTTATACTATAAAGTGCCTTCACGGGCGGATAAGTTTGTGTTTCCATTGCTGAAATGCTTGTATCAGATGGCGCTGGTTAAGCGCGCATCGTCCATCGACTGAGGAGCAAAACGAACCCGGATGTAGGCTTTAATGCCGAAATCTGAACACACACCGCGCTTCCGCGCAAGCCAAAAACCAACTGGTCTCTGTAGGCAGCGCAGCTGCCTTACAGAGCCATCAAAACGCATGAAAATGCCCAGACAGGAAAAAACCCAAAACCAACCAATGACAGAAGGGCTGAATCATAAGCCCACCCTGACACTTGCCATTTGCAAAAGCCAATTTTTTCAGTTTGCTGATTTTTCGTTTTCAGTAGAAAATAATGAGGAATCTCTATATAATAATCGCGTAAGCGTTAATCTTTGTTGAGTTCGCCAGCTCGATACGCTGAACCAAACTGCCATGACTATATATCATTTGATAGCCCTTAAAATGTAGATTAGCCATCACAAATCAAATTTTGGAGAAAAAGATACGTTTGAAAGAAACGTTGAAAAACTTCAACATGCAAAGTCTATGAGAAGAACTGGGAACCCACCATTGCTAAACTGACTACCCAACCACTGTCTCAACAGCTTAAACGCTCAATTCCGCTGCAGCTGGTTGGAACTGTACGTTCGAGAACAAATTGTTCCGTCGCCGTACTTGCTGTTTGTACATTAAACATTCTCATGATCTCATCAAAATCAAGTACTTGAAAAAGAAAATAAAACTGTAAAAACATGGCCGCCAAGATTCTGGGACTGCGGGGCGGTGTGCAAGTCCGTTTTCAAGTACCTGACCTCCGGGGTGGTTTTCGCGTAACTCGCTTTTTCTCAGATTGCGGTCACTTTGAGTGTATGGTTTTATATTCCGGTCACCGGTCACTTGTGCGACCGCACATGTGGCGCAAGCGAGCTTTGGCGCAAGCGAAGTTCACGGAGCAGCAAGCATGCAAGAAATTTTACGTAACCGTTCCCGATTTTTTTAAGAAGAGAGAAAAAGCGGAGAAAAGAAACAAGACGAAGTGCCTATGTCTTTGTTTAATAAAAGTGGTTTGACTGTGTTCTGTGGTCAAAACAAATAGTTAAGAAAGTCACTATTACTCTATGATCTCTATCAGTGTAGTGATTGTTAAACTGGGATATAAAGGGCTGCAGTGCCGTTAAAATTATAGTGATAGGACTCTCTCATAAACTACTGAGATCTATAGAATTACAGTAATTAGTTGTAAGCATTTATTTTTTCAATTAATTATTTATTGCTTATCTGTTCTGCGCAATTTGCGCAATCAACTAGTAAAAGGATAAGCCTTAACGAAGTTCCGTGTGTGTCATCGATGCGCTAACGCTACACTCGACCAAATTCCGATGTCTATATGTCGTTTGATATCTTAACGAATAGATTTGCCAGCAAAAGTCAGTTTTTGGAAAAACATAAACGTTTGAAAGAAAACTTTGAAAAACCGTAACATAGAAAGACTATGGGAAAAGTTATCCACCACTGGGATATGGGATCCACCACTGCAAACCCGACCATCTCACCACTGTCTAGGCAGCCATAACGCGTTGACCAACGTGGCTGGGACTGGGGAAAACTTTTATGTTCTTGAATCGTGATCGCGTATTATTCCTTAGTTTTTAATGAATTTATAAATTATCTGATCAATATTTCATATTTGGCTTCAAGAATAAAAGAGATTTGAAAAGGAAGACGTAACACAGTCTTCGAGTACGGAACTGCAATTCAATTGCCCAAAACTATTTCTCAAGGAACTGTCGTTCGCAGTGGTTTATCCAATTTAACGTTACAACGCTTCCCTGGGCGGTTGCCATTTTTACTAATTTGCCGCTGTAAGTCCAAAAACTTTACTTTTGATTTACCTATATTCTGTGAAAATCGATGTCCGAGAAAGGCGGCATTGCATGTCTAATCAGTAGGGTTGATTAAAGGACAGCAAGCTGGCAGCTGCACATCTTACAATCATGATCTTGGGTAGTTGGGTTGTTTGTTGCCTCCGCATTTACAGTAAATGTGTATTACGAATTTTATGAACATCAGATGCTACTTATATATAGCAAAATTTTTTTGTTTGAGTGATTGCTTAGCGGTCCTTAGGCGTTAACTTGCAGTTAACCAAGGTGGAACGCTTCATTATTGAGAACGAGAGACTTTTGCGAAACTTGCAATGATTCCATCAGCAAGGCGGAGCCGCAGACGACGCCGAGCTGAGGCGCGAGCGGAGCTCGCGAAGCAGCAAACATGCAAATGACATTTTGCGAAACGGTTTCTGGGTTTAGAAAATTTCAGTAAATTGAATAGTCTATATCAGTGACTGACTGGTGACCGATCTGGAGCAAAATTTCGCGTTGCAATTTTAAGGTCATCGCTGCAGTCAATGGGAAAGGTAGATTTTCCGGTACATTAATGAAAAATCTGGATTTTCAATCAGTGTTGCTTTACTGAGCAGAGTATGAGTGTCTAGTGACAAGTGAGTATCCTACTGAGTAGACACCAGTCGACTAATATTAAAAAGTTAGTAAAAAAAGTAACAGTTTCGGTCTGTAGTTTGTAATAATAAGTAATAAGGTTTTTGTGTTGATAGTATCCAGTAGGTAAAGTTCTGTTACTGCAAATTTCACTATGATTTAAAACAAATTCGCCAAATTTATGCCGGAACTCCGGAGAGCTGGTTCCGGAGGCAAAATTATAACTTAGTACGTAGTTATTAAGTAAGTAACTTTTTAAAACCGGAAGTAACAATAAGTAAACAGTAAACGCGTTGGCAGAAAAATAGTAACAGTAAAGCAAGCAGGAGAAAATTACGGGACAGCATAGGGTGTCCGAAACTGACAGTAACGCAACAATGGGATTTTGCCTTTTGGTATACTATCGCATTATTCATTCCGCGCAATTTGCGCGGGGTCTGCTAGTAAATAAATAAACATACATAAACCTTTTTGTACATACATAAGCCTTTTTGCTGTCCTGTAGCGGCGGTTTCAAGTTGGACCACAGAGTTTGTTTACCGGAAAAATGTGCACTGGATATACCCACGCTGCACGGGCAAAATTCGCGATATGTTACCAGCAAATCGAAATCAGAGTTCCTTGAGCTGTTGAGCAACGTTCAAGATTTAATAATTCATTTAACTAATTAATAATATCTTGAAATGAAAAATCAGCTAGAATCTGTATTACAGAAGGCTGAAAAGTAATGTATACGAAGCAGAGCTCTGATGACCATCTTGGTTTCTTGTGGTTTTTGGGGTGCCCCTGCACGGGGGAGACGGTTTTTGGTCAGCATTGGGATGGACGGTGAATAAGCTTGCAGGATGCAGAAAGGCGATGATTTTCAGACCTCCGATGATTAAAAATTTTTGGTGATAAAGTAGTTAAAATTACGTGGAAATTTGCTATCAGAAACAAGAAAATGTAAAATGGGTTTTGGGTCGTGAATTTTGCCCGTGCAGCGTGGGTATATCCAGTGCGCATTTTTCCGGTAAACACACTCTGTGGTCTAACTTGAAACCGCCGCTACAGTACTTAACATTTGCCCTACTTAACATCATAACATAAACCTTTTTGCCCGAACGGCTCGCCATAATTTTGCTGTTCCATAAGTATATTATGTTCTTCCAGTTGCAGCTTGCACTACTATATGAATGCATTTAAAGATAACTTTACGGTCTTTACCCATTTGGACTTTTGAAACTAAGAGTACTGCAACAATAAATTACTTATACGTACTTACAGCTTACTTAAAGTACTGTACTTATTAAATAGTATAGATGTTTGTTACTATGAAAATGTCCAGCTTTACACAAGCTGCACATACGGAGGCGATGGGTTTTTCGTGTTTTAGTGGTTGACTTCGATCAACTTTTATAGGTCCCTTTTTTATTCACACTTGACATGAACGGAAGCATGGAACACTGTATCACGAGCACGGTGAGTTTTTGCTTGGCATCGGCATTCCAGTGCGATTACAGTATGGCCAAATACATCACCTGAATACATTCTGGGCATTCTGAGGCGAGAAATTGTATCTTTTTCTGTTTTCAACTTATTTCCTCATATCGGGCCGATTGTATTTTAGCTGAAGATATTTCGGTTGTCAGAATGTTTTGCAAAATATTTCAGAGCATTAGCTGATTAGCATGTCATGATATTTCAAAGAATGAGCTCCTATTAAAGGGGGAGCGGGGATATCTCGAATAAGTATGCGGTATCCCAAATGTATTATTACTGTTATAGTATTATTATTGCAACTACAATAGCCAATCTCCACTAAGGGAGACTTTAACGCTACTGGAAAATTTTTTTGTTAATTTTAAAAATTACAATAATTATTACGTATAGATCTAGCTATCTCTATATATAAGTTAATAAGTAACAACAATCGCGTAAGCCTTAATCTATTGTTCAGTTCGCCAGCTCGACGCACTGACCCAAACTGTCCTATTTAGGTGACATTCGATACCCTTAACATGCAGATCTGCCATCTCAAATCAGCTTTTAGAAAGAAAGTTACGTTTGAAAGAAAACGTTAAAAATCTTTAACACAGGAAGTCAGTGGTAAAAGCTATGAACCCACCGCTGCTAAACCGACCACCCCACCACGTCTTGACAGTCAACAGGCATTTTTTACGCGTGATCTGGATATGTTCCATAACAAACAATACTCCGTTGCCTGAAGTTTGAAAATTTTTCATCAAAATTTAGTTGTGAGAGAGAAAATAAAATGGAAAAAAGTTGTCGAGAAAATTTTATTATGAGTAATGAGAGGTGAGAAGTTCCAAACTGTGTTTTCAAGTAGTTGCCCTCCGCAGTGGTTTATTTAGTTTTCGGGTAGATAGACGTACTGTTCTCAGTGTACTGTAGTCTGTT
>NW_026570742.1:0-11937 GCF_019649055.1 Paramacrobiotus metropolitanus
AGGCGGCGCTAGCGATTACTGTGTGGTGTGTACTGTGTACTGTGTAGTGTGTATTAAGTATTGTACGTAAGCAGTAAGCACTGTTAGCATTTTGTAAGACTGCCATTTACCATTTCCAACTTAACTGTGATGGTAAGCTATTGGTATGTACAATGTACAAGTACTATGTAACTCGCTATTATAAAACGCAACAATTAATTTTAATTAATTTCTGTTTTTTATCAAACTGAAACGGA
The DNA here is from genome assembly GCF_019649055.1 of Paramacrobiotus metropolitanus. Lineage (NCBI taxonomy): Eukaryota > Metazoa > Tardigrada > Eutardigrada > Parachela > Macrobiotidae > Paramacrobiotus > Paramacrobiotus metropolitanus. The sequence continues at coordinate 237 of NW_026570742.1, forward strand.
AACGGGATTTTTCCCGTAAACTCCTTTAACAAGTTCCCGGCCCGGCCCGTTCCGTAAAGCGCATGTCCCGTTCCCGTAATTCTACGGAAACAGGCAACGGAACGGGAGAATTTTCCGTTAGTTTCCGGTCCCGTTGAAAAACGGGCCAACACTGGTTCCCTGTTGTCCTGGTGTCAAACCATAGAAAAAAAAATTTCGCATATTGGGCTTTAATTTCTTTATTGTTGGTAAAGTTTTGCTTGTATGGCAGCACCACAAAGCAGTAAAGAGGTATAATGACATTCAAAAGTCCCGTTCTGCTTTCTTTGGCGAAGACATTCAAAACCACTCAAATCCAGTATGTAAAATGGTTTGTTCTTTTTTTTGCAAATTCAAGACTGTGATCGTTTTCCATTCGGTGCGTAGTAGGAATTTTTTATTAGTAGCTTTCACTGTTTACCATTTTTTGGGTTGTTTCTTGTTTTCGTTTTGACATATAACTATGAAAAAGGCTACTTAATTAGCTTTTTCATGAATACAAGCACTTCTCGAACGATTCAGAGGGAAGTGCACAGCGAATTCACAAAGTTGTCTAAATACAGGCATGTTATAAACAATTACCTCCCTGTCCACGCGCCTGACAACAGAGTGTGCGAAAAGGAAGGTGTCCATGGCAGAACTGGAAAACGCAGTAAAATAACAACAAAATATAATATTCATAAACGTTTAACGTAAGTTGCTACATTCTGTACACCATTTCTCAAAACATCGCTGAAACTTTCGAAAATAAAACGGTGGCTTGCTGTAGATAGTGGAACGAACAGATTGAAATCCGTAACGCAGGCCTCCCTTCACAATTGCTGGAAACGGGAACTACATGAGCTAATAACTGGACTGCGGCGGCTCTGAATCGCTGCAGAGCAGCCAAGGTTTGCATTCCAAATGCCGCTGCCGTCTGGCACAGAAAGACGTCGTTGGTCTGCTGCATGAAAAAGACTTGCGAAACAAAACGTGCGCCATCGCATACAATAACACGGGGAAACGGGGTACATGTGGACTGCTCTTTCACTCACATTCACTTACATACACTTACGCTCTACACTCAGACCATATGCGTTTTGACCAGTCCGAGCGACTTTGCCCTCTCCTGTGTCTTTTGATAGGGAGCAGGGAGCGCAGCAGACGACCAGGACCTACATGTTCAAAAAGGCGATTTGGACCGGGCTGCAAGAGCGCTGCAGAGGACGGTCTGCAGGCCAGACGGGGTCTGACTCAAACCGCTTGCCATTTTTATTGCCTCTGCAATGCAAACTATCCCTGATTTGTAGCGATTTGAGAGCCGCCGCAATCCTGTTAATAATGGATCAGTGTGCAACTCATCTGGAGAAGGGAGAGTTGGTTTGTCCGTGTTGCTGGCTCCTCCTGACCAAACTAAACGATCCTGACGTCAAATCGTCCAGCACACGCAGCCAGAATTCTGGCGAAATCTGGTGGGTCTGCCTTCCCGGATAAAGTTCACACAGTACATCGAAGTTAGTCCAGCCCGCAAAATTAAAACGTTAGATAACTTAAGAACATTCAAAAACGTTGGGTTTTGAACTTAAAGGCATCCAAACAATAACAACGCCAACGGCAAGTTTCGCATACAGTATGGCGAGCACGCCAGTTTAAGGCCAGTTCCAGTAAATTATATGGAAACTCAAATTACGGTAGGTGTACATAATCGAATGGGCAAATTGGAATATTAACAGTTGAACAAATTTCGAAGTCCAACATCCGGGTTGGCAAAGTCGCAATCGGCGTTTTTGAAATCGAGAATCGATGTTTTCCAAAGCTACGATTCCAAATCTATCTGTATGTGGATGACGTAATTGGAAATCCATAAAACTCTTGCTGGCAAAGAGGAATGCGTATGACTTAAGATGTGACTTGTGTCGGCCTACAGAGTAGTCGCTGATTCTCAAGTCAATTCCATATATACAACGGCAGGATCAGCCGCCGCACAGGCAGAAGAAAAGAAGTCAAGGCTGGCTGGATGGAAGCATTCGTACCCGGATGGCTGTTACGTCTAAGCTGCCATAGCCCGCGCGACTCGGGCCCGTGGGGGCTAGCATCATTATTAAAGATATAAGAAAGCGTCTGCGAAGGCATACCGGAGAAAGTCGGTCTCACGAATTTCTTCGTCAGCGACTTTCATTGAAGATACACGGGCCACGGGATAACGTGGTCTCTGTGCAATGAGGGAGCGGGGAAGTTTGATCGGATGAGTGGATGAGCTTGTAGTGCTGTAATGTTTAGCTTTCATTTGTTTCAAAGTAATACATTTGGGCGTCCTACAAATTGATATGCCGACTGGTAATGTAGCAGAAAAGGAATTACCAGTTTGTATTGCAATGATTATGTAAGCCGTTTGCAAAATTATAAAACCAGTATGGTAGCTTTCGCGAAAATTGTCATGAAACTGACCATGGTTTGCTAACGCAGGTACCGAGAGACGGCAATTGTTATCGAATTACATACTGGATGCAGTGATGAGGCCTCAGGGATGGTTGCATAATGCCGAAGTCAGTGGGATGGTTGCACAATATCAAGTGGTGTGCTGGGGCAATTCAGCGCGATAATCTGAAAAACGCAAAGTTGCCCTAAGTCTTATTCTGCAAATGCTGATAAGCGAGCTAGAAAGTTCGTTTTATAACTCAACAAGCTTTCCTTTCTGCATAGATTGCAGTTGCAAGCTAATAAGAAGTACTCGTCGATTAAACAAATCCGGTGTGCTGCTGCAGTTATTGCAAAGCAAATTTTTTGAAGCGAATTAAACCGTGGCCTTCCAGTTTCTAGTTATAAATAATTAGTAGCGCTTAGTTTGAAAATGACTTTCCTGGTTTATGGGGCAGACGGATGGATCGGAAAAGCAGTAGTGAATGTGTTACTCGCTAGTGGAGATACGGTCCTGAAAGGTCGACGGGTGATCACAATTGACGACGTCCTTAAGGATTTGGAAAAGCATCAACCCGACTTCGTGATCTGCAGCTTGGGACGAATAGGAACCCCAGCTCTCCCAACGGCGGACTATTTGGAACAGAAAGGGAAGTTGTTGGAAAATATAACCTGCAATATGTCAGCACCATTATTTATTGCTCAGGCTACCCAACTGCAAGGAAGTATTCCGATGTTGTATATTGGAACAGGCTGCATTTTCGAATACGATGACGACCATCCGATTGGCTCCGTTGGATTTGCGGAAAACGAAGCTCCGAACTTTTTCGCTGCTTCCTACTCCTTGGTAAAGAGCCAAACTGATCAGATAATGAAAAACTTCCCCCATGTTATGACCGCTAGAATTCGTTTACCAGTTGTATTAGACGCACACCCCCGCGACTTGGTAACAAAGTTGCTTACGTACAAAAAAATTCATTCCGTTCCAAATTCTGTTACTGTTCTCCCCGATATATTGCCAGTGCTTATTGGTAGCTTAATTACGGGAAAACGTGGGGTTATAAATGCAGTTAACCCCGGTGTTGTGGACCATGCTACCATCATACGCATTTTTGAGGCACAGACTGGAAAAAAACACGAACATGAGCTTGTGACAAGTGATCAGCTGAAAACGGTGCTTCTTGCTGGCCGATCCAATACAGCATTGAAGACCGATCTGATAACTGAATGGATCCGTGATATGCCAGCAATGATTCGAAAAAAGTACGCCATCAGCGATAAATTGTTGGATATAAAAGAGCGGATAACCGACATAATAACCACAAGAGCGAAATTCAACGTTACACCAGATCGTGAACGAAGATTTTAGTTACAGGAGGATGTGGATTTATTGGGTCGAATTTTGTGAATTACTGGAGCAAAAAATATCCGGAGGATAGAATAATAAATCTCGATTCTCTCGAGAAAACAGCCAATATAAAAAACATTGAACAGCCATCACATAAAAATTATCGTTTTCTGCACGCAAATCTACTGGACCGAGAACTTGTAGCAAAGATTTTTGATATGGAACAGCCAACACATGTCGTTCATTTTGCGGCTGCGGGGAATGTTGATCAATCCTTCTCGACTCCTATAGAATGCACGAACGCGAACGTTTTGGGAACCCATACGCTTTTGGAATGCCTACGCATATTAAAGACGGCTGAACTTTTTGTCTATATATCAACGGATGAGGTATACGGTGAAACTCCAGAAGGTTCAAATTCGGAGGGGACAATGTTCTCTCCTACGAATCCGTATGCAGCATCGAAGGCTGCAGCAGAGTGCTTGGTGATGTCGTACGGAAAGTCGTACAACATTCCGTACATCATTACGAGAGCCAATAATGTGTATGGACCATATCAGTATCCAGCACAAGTAATACCAAAATTTACAATGCAGCTGCTGAAAAAGCAGAGGATGCCGGTCCATGGCAATGGAAATTCGGTTAGAAGGTTTGTACACGTTTTGGACAAATGTCGAGCGATTGAAACCATCATGCACAGAGGCAGTATAGGAGGAACTTATAATATCGGAACCGAATTTGAGATTTCAGTGAAACAAATAGCTTCAATTCTGCTTAAAAAAATAGTTGGAAAAGACGAGCCTTTGGAAGACTGGATAAGCTACGTTCCGGATCGCCCTTATAATGACTGTCGATATTCGGTCAACTGTAGCAAATTGCACGCGCTAGGATGGAAAGCCTCCGTATCATTTGAAGACGGAATAACTGATCTGGTTCAGTGGTACAAAGATCACCAAGACCATTGGTGAGCGACGTAAATCGCACTAATTCTGGTAATTGCAGTTACAGGAACCTGCACTACTGTTGTTTTTTTAAAAAACCGAACGGCAATGTTATCGTAGATTTAGCAGGAAGAGCATGATATGCATTCAGTAAAATAGTACTAATGGTGAAGTGTACTTTTAAATCGGCACTGGAATATTATGACGAATTTTCAGCCCAGGCCATGGTGCGCATAATGCAACGCCCCCATCACTTTAGCAGCTGACTTTAATTTTAAATGCTTTAGAAAAACGAAAGCTGTTGAACTACTCCTTAGATTCACAGCTTAAAAATTGAATGAAAAATGTCATTTCAGTTCAAAAGCTCGCAAAAATATTATAATTTGTTTAATATAGTTTATTATAATATGCATAAAGAACAGGAGCCGTTCACTACTGAAGAGTCCCAACTCATTTATTCTATGCACTACTGTACTGTAGTGAAAACGACAAATCCGACGACTGCAATTTTACGGGTGGGTCAGCAAACTCATTGAACCACAGCCCAAATGCATAGTTTGTAGTGTAAGGCTGTGAGCAATCTGGTACAAGACGGTCAGAGCTGTTGCTTTACAGAGAATCAGTAAAGGAAAGACAAAAGAAACAAAGCAGACACAACATCGAAGAACCAATTTGTCCCACGTAAAATGAGCGAGATACTGCTCGTAAAGCCGTTGTAGCATAAATGATCGAGAATTGACGCGCAATGTCAAGCGAGGTCAGAAAACAAGAAGGAAATCTCGCAGCGACTGAGCCAATCCAACAAAAGCTAGAAAAGCACCGATTGGCCGAGAAAAGCGAACGAAAGCGAGGACTGATGCGGGAATACGTCCTAGTGTCATCGACGCACCGGAAGCAAGACTGTCCCATGCGCTGCCACCACTGTGGAGGCGCAGTGACGACGGGCCCTCAATGCCTCTGCGCGGGAATCTGAGCTCCGGCGAAGGAAATCAGAATCGTACCGTACCTACTGCTAATGACAATCAATTGTGTGGGCGATAGCGCTTCGTGTTGTGGGGCTAGGGGGGGGTCCGGCGTGGTTCGGCAATCGCTACGTCTGCTTCCGGGTCCATGGTGGTGCCAGAGAGGTGGGCTCAGAGTTCACGTCCGTCACGGATTGGACCGCCAAATCGGAGCTGACAAGCCGCTCTTGTGCAGTCATTGCCACTCATTGCCACTCATCGGATTTCATGGAGTTCTCAGCGACGGATCATAGATTTCGCTTCGCTGAGTTTTTCTGCTTTTCTTTTAGCTTTTGGTCCGAGATGATGTATGTTGAAGTTGCTGATCTTATAACGTACGATTTTATTCGATCCTGAGTGTTTCCGTTTCCGACCACAATTCCTCGCTCACATAAGCGTATCGCTAAGACAACTTTTTTTCGTGAAAGCTTACATTCCCAGTGTACCAAACGTACAAGCCCGTCCGGAGTTAGAGCACGATAGAGAACAGCTAACGCCTAATAAGCGCGATGTTAGCGCTTAGTCGATAGCCACTGCACTACAGTTGGCGCAACTCATGAATTCACATTGTTCGCTGTTCTCTATCGTGCTCTAACTCCGGACCGGCTTGTACACCGCCGATTCTGCCGGTGATTGTATGGGGACATGCGGTTCTAACATTAAAAATATTTCAAAATTCTTGCCGATGCCGTATAAGAAAACATAAGTTTTTTCGTTCGGTAATGGGCTGAGACTTCGCACGAATGTGACGTCGGATTCTCGTTCAAAAAGTGCAAAAACATGAATCAAACATGTTCTTTTTTCCAAGAAAAATTTTAGGTTGCTTAATTTAGTTACCCTTTATCTATTAAACCTGACATTCGACCGAAGCGTAGCGAAGGTCATCTATGTGCAGCGTTTATGAAAAAAGTGGTGTCCGTCGGTCACCGCTCACCACCACCTAATGCACATACAGTATGCGCGGGTTTACTATCGATGAACAAAAGCACGCTGGCCGTATATGTTCAACTGCTCAAGCCACAAGTAAAATTAATAATATCGTGTCAAGATTCTAACACTACAATTACATTATAATATGCTAACTTTTCATAGGGGTGCTTATAAAAAGAAGGGTGCACGAAAGAATCAATTAATAAGATAAGGGTGTCTTTAATTAACGGGGTGCGGAAAAAGGGTGCCTATAGTAAACCGGGGTTTTTGGGGTGTCTATAGTGTCACCCTTCTTTTTAATCATGTGGACGATATGTTGCTTAATTATCCTGGTATCGATTATGTGGAATGTGGTGACATTAACATTGATGTTTCAGTGCATTCTTCTCCCCACTTTCGATATTATCGCGATTTACTGAATAACCGTGCGCTTGTTGATACGGTCACGGGATTTACCAGGATAGCTTGTCCAACTCGGAAAAACGATGGCACATTAATGCACAGTGCTAAGGAGATTGATCTTATGCTATGTTCACCAACAGAAAGTTATTCCTGTCTGCCAGCGGAAGATGTGTGTTATTCATATCACAGACTATGCAGAACAGTTGCGTCCTACAAGTCTGTCAGCCCTATCCATAAAACGATTATGTTCCAGTTGCGGAAGCATACACCGGAGTAAGTGTTCCAACAGCGTGTTGCTGCAGTTTCCGAAAAGTTGTGTGTATGACGAGTCAGTCCCCATAGAGGATTTTATAACGAATTATGTCAGTGATTTGAACCAGATCGTTGACGAATGCTATCCTTTAAGATCTCGAAGGGTTCGCCTGGACGATCCACCCTGGAAGAACATGTCGTTAAGACACTTAATAAAAAAAAAGAACCAAGCCTACCGCCTTCGATGCCAATTCCGTGGGCAACCAGAATATATGCAGTATAACGATCACTTTCACGCTTTAAAAAATCAAGTCCGCTTCGCCATGGTCGATGAAAAACGTAAATTCTTCCGACTCAACTGAGATGAAGGGAAAGTGATTTGGCGCGAGCTTGGTAAATTACTGCAGAAGAGAAAACAGACGGAAGAGCCAGCACTGGACCCAGATGTGCTGAACGCATACTTTGCAGCACAAGAACTGCATGACAATGAGCAGTACGCTTTGCAGATTTGAAGAAGTCACCGAGAATGTCGTTTTTCCTTTCAGTTGCAAAAGATGGCAAAACGAAAAAAAAAGCGCTTGACCGTGTGGCATGCCTGCAAAAGTCCTCGGAGGAATCAGTATGTACTTGACAAAACCGGTGACATGCATGATCAAAGCTTCGTTAAAGTCGGGAGTATATCCAGCCATGTTCAAAAGTGCAGAAGTTGTCGCAATACCGAAACAGTCAATGCCCAACAGCCGGATGACTATCGCCCTATTTCCCTTGTGTGCAATCTCTCCAAAGCATTTGAGAAAGTAGTGCAGAATCAGCTAGTGGCCGCTCTGAAAAGAACAACATCCTCTCCGACAAGCAGTCCGAATATAAGGAAGGTCACTCCTGCGAAACACTACTCCTTAGAGTTTCAGAAAGATTGCGAAAGGCGATGGATAAAGGGCAAGTCACTGCTGTATGTGTGCTTGACCTGAAAAAAGCGTTCGACTCAGTGTCCCATACCAAACTTATCGAAAAACTAAGAATGATCGGAATCGACGGCAACGTCCTGATGTGGTTTCATGGCTACTTAACCAGTCACAAGCAGAAAGTGAAAATGACCGCGCGTGTCTCTGACTGGCTTCCAGTGCGGTCGGGGGTGCCACAAGGGACACTGATGGCGCCTGTGCTGTACACGGTTTATACGAACGACATGACAAACGGAATTGACGCAGAATGTTTTGCCGACGACGCCGCGCTGTTTGGATGCGGTGCTATCAAAACAGAAGCAGCAGCGAATTTGACCGTTCAAGTTAACAACGTAACGGCGTGGCTTGCAGACAACACCTTGTTCATCAACGAGATGAAGTGCAAACTAAAGTACATCTGCTCGGAAACAAAAAACAGCCAGCACTCTCCTGCTGTAATGATTAACGGTCACCAGATGGATGCGGAACAATCAGCAAAGTATTTGGGAGTTTACATTGACCGCAACCTGAAGTGGAGCGTGCAATATGACCACGTATTGCGGAAAGTCAACTATGGTACTGCAATGATCAACCGCGGTAAAGACGGCCTAGATCTGCCTCAGCGTAGGAGCCTTTACCATACCTGCGTACAACCACATCTTGACTACGGGTCAGGTGCGTGGTCGCCGGCATCTTCGGCCTTACGCGGCAAGTTAGACAGGGCAGAGCGGAAAGCACTGCGGGCGATTTCTGATTACAAGGAGCGGGTTACACCCGAGCTGTATCAGAAACTGCTCATCCTGCCGGTGTACGACTGTTGGAAGCAGTCTGAAGCGGTCTGGCTGTATAAGATCTACAACTACTAAGATTTTCATTCGGCGCGGTATATGGTCGAGATGATCGACATCACGGATTTTGGAATGCGGTACAGCCTGCGGAACCCAACGAGAATTGCTGCCAGAGCGAAGAAGAAGATCGGAGAAAGCACGCTGGCCATGCGACTAAAGAACATCTTTAAGCGCATACAAAAGTTAATATGCAGATACTTAGTGTTGATGGTGTGGGGTTTTTCAAATTTGCTCTCCGAACTGTTGATCTGTTTTAGCAATTGTTTTTTGTTTAGCTTTTTACCGACCAGACGTTGAAGTCCCGTTTAGCGGGTTGTCTGCGCTTGATGTAATAATATAAATAATAATAATAAGGGACCTTCGCTAAGCTACGGTAGAATATACCTCTATAGCACAATACCCACGGAAGAAAAAAACCGACCGCATTGTTCCTTCATGTGGCTACTGTTGACAACAGTAGACACGATGTAGCCTTGATTTTTGCGACTTTTTTTGTAACTTTACCGTCAAGGTCCTCTTGACATATGTTTACAGCTGATGATACGCCATAGTCAATGCCATGACAAGCCTTGATTTTTCAGACCTTTCCATCGGTGTTCTTTTGACACCTGCTGAACATTCAAAACACGTAACACTCTCGGTAGCAAAATTCTCTGGAATAATCCCTTAAGGAGAATTTGTACTATGGTCGCAAGATGGAAAACGAGAATTTCGAAATTCTACAGTTGTAATAAGAAAGCTTAGATCTTTTACTGGACGGAAGTTTAGTAAAACTAGGGTGAAAAGAAAAAAGTTATTCAAGTTTTTTCGTTGCCGACAATGGAAACATATAGCGCTGTCCCGGGAGCGCACCTGAAAGAGTGGCCAAAGTCCACTCTTCGGTGTGCCCACTATCTAGTGTGGCGGCAGTGCATGCGCAGAATCGGTAAGACCAAAGAAAAGCGCAGTATAAAAGAAGGTTCTTCGTCCCATCCTGAACAATTTTCGAAAAACAGCTTCTAAAATCAAAAACAATTCGCAAAGGTTTCAGAAAATTTCTAGCTTTGATCAGACTTCAGAAAGATCATTTTCCAAAAGAATTGTGAAGCGTTTTTATAGAAAATGTTTATGTACTCTTTAGCAAATAAAAAAAAGTAACTTTGGGTGTAAAAAAGTTTGTTTTTTGCAGCACCGGGTGGGTTTTTTTGAAAAATCGCTCCACAATACTTTAGTCATTGTTACGTGGGACCTTATGGGCGCCCACGTACCTTCGACGGCGAAACAGCGGCGAACCCGGATTGAGGCTTTAATGCCGAAATCTAAGGTGCGCACCGTGGCGCAACAAACACCGACTAATGAGATCGGATCCTACAGCCAGCGCAGCTGTGCTGTAGGTCCGCCAAAACAGCAGCAATGTGTGGGATGGAAATCCCCAGAACAGCAAAACACAATGGCGAATGGCCAATCATGAAGGCGGAGCTATCGGCCTTCACATCATTCCATCCAAACACATTGCTGTGTTCGAATGAAAAATTTAAAAATCTGCTTGAGTTGTTATTGCGTCCGCAAAATAACAGCTTTAAAGCAGTAACTTTTACACTTTAAAGTACCCAAACCGAGTCGAACTTCTAACTTATGTAGTGAAAATATCATAGTGTTTTGTCGTGTATAAGCGTTCACGCTGGTTAGAGCTCCATGAACAATCTTTTCTCTTCCACGCCTGTAATGCTCAATCGGTAGGCAACTCTCATCTCAAACTGTAACAGATAAACTACGGTGGAAATGACGACTCAGGAGCACAGGAACTCAGGAATCCCTAAGCAGGAACACTCCAATCACAACTTCCGGTTGCAGTTTCTATGAGGATCAACAAAGAGCTAGGACGATTGTGTCACGAGCAAACCTGTATTCTATGCAATAATCCGGGAACGATCATGTACATCAGAAGGAACAAGTATTGCAGCCTCTTTATTAATACACTTCACAGTCCACAACGCAAGGAAATTGTAATTAGAAAGCAGTCTCAGAAGTAAATCTCAGACTACTCCTCCCGATATTAGTAGTAACAAGAACTTATATAGACTCCGCGTTGTGACATCACATACATCGCTAGTAAAAGAGAACAGCAAATCACAGAAGAGATCGACTAGATTATCCGTTATGTTGCAGGTGGAAGGCGGACAGTCAGCATCCGTACGTACATCCCGGCGTGTGATCCTACTCCCACACGTCACCCCCACGAACGATGCTTGGCCGTGCCAATATAAACAATCCATCCCGCAACATCCCCAGTGCGATTGTGCACTTCCATCCATCCTGATCCCGATCCACCGCACAATCCACGTGTCCACCCGATGCCCAATGTGACTGTACGCCTTGATTCCGAGAGAGTTAGAGTGTGGAATCCTTGACGAAATGGCATCCGGAAGTCCACGGGTTTGGCAGAGCGGAGGTTAAAGGATCCAGGGAGGCGGCAGACTATGAATTACTGATACTGTGCCGTTCATGATTGTGAAGCGTTGAGTACAATATACGGCGTACTACTGTATTTGAGTGGAAGATTAAAACTAAAAAGTGGAATTATGTTCGACGCTGTTGTACTATGCTTTAAACGAACCAAAGCACGAAATCAACCAACTGGTAG
>NW_026570743.1:0-11586 GCF_019649055.1 Paramacrobiotus metropolitanus
AGACGTGGACACCGCAGCAGCACTATTTCCGCTGGCACCGCCGGTAGATACTCCTTCCGTCTGGCCACGCTAGTTGGCTGTGCGCTTGTGCGACAAAACAGCTGTGCAGCTTCTTCCGGCTAGGGCGCTGCTGAATGAAACGTTTAAACCGCAGACTATGCAGAATCTTGTTAGCCGGCTTTCCCGTTGTCGTAGGCTGTTCCGCTGACAAGTTCTTCAAAGTACCTCACATGCAAGCATAACATTCACCTACTCACATAAGAATTACTAGACCTCTCACACTAAGAACTAACATCTCCTAGACTTATTATTGTTACGAGTATCATTTGCAAATTGCACAATCTGTACGAGTATCATAAGCATAATGATTGTTAGTACAAGATAAGCCTCGCGCTTTCATGCTCGGCACGTTTGTATTGGAAAGTTCAGGTTTGAATTTATAGACCGTTCCGGCAGTTGCCGGCTGTTTAGAATTTGAACTACGTAAAAATCCACATTACCCTAACTGCTGTACTGACAAAAGTGTACTTACAGATCCATATCCACGGTTACAGTACCGTATGTACTTTTTACATACTGTGCTTCACAATAGTAAGTATTCTTGGTACTGCACTTGCGTTTCGCCATACTTAAAACCAACTCCTACAATTTTCTGACCAGAACCTTTTTAAAAAAAAATCCAAAATCCAGAATAAGTTGGTCAGGAAAATATTGATTTTTTTAAGACCAAGTTTGACTTAAACTAACCACACTTTGACGAATCCATAAAAAAACAAAATTGATTACGTTTTGGACGGTAGGATTGTATGAATATAAAGATACGAGTTTACGTAGTGAATATGGCACATTGTACTCTACAAAATTCAGTAATAATACAGATCCCGATAATGCCCATTACCAACAACTGTACAGCTGAGGTAGACAATTATTCAAACACTGATTATATAAAAATATAATATATTTAATGCAGTGCGGCTTATGAAAGCATATAAAAGTATTACGGCGGAAAGTAAATCTTATTTTGCATTTTTATTGCATCTTGACCAGCAAGTAACATGAAGAAAGTGAAAAAAGAAAAGTCAAGTGCTGCCGATGTACTGAATATTGAAGCCAATATTTTACGTTAACAAGCGCAGAGCATTATGATATGATTTAGAGCGTACTTAACAATGGGGTGTGGTTTGGGTGCGACAATAGAAATCAAGCATATGAGGAGTCATATGCAACTAGTGCATTGAGCTTTAATGGGTGATGGCAACGATGAAAGGTAGCTATTAATATCTTTAGCTTCTCTGTTTTAAACGTTTCGATGGTCAGAAATTTATGCAACAATATTTTACCTTCAATAGCTAAAGTCTAAATAAACGAGCACAACGCAACCAACGTAAACGTACAAAAAATGCCGCATTTTATCAGATAATTATCCGATCAAAAAAACCAAATCGTGGTCCCGACTACGTGCAATTTAATGAACATGATTTTTTCAATTTCCGATTTCCGCTAATTACCCTGCGCTTTTTTTTTGATTGCAGTGCACCAAATTTGCGAACTGGTGTTTTCATACAGAATTTAGAAATAACCCATACGCTGAATTTGAATCGCTTTTTTTTTACCGCGTAATAAGATAGGATCTTTTAGCCGAATGAGCGACAATATTTTGGAATTTATATACTAATGTACTGTAATCTGAACCCTGAGCACCAAATTCTTCTCTTCTTTTTTTTTAAATTTTTCTACTGCCGCTATGAAACAATTTTCTTGAGTGGGCTGCCGGCAAGCTTGCACACAAGAATATTTGTTGTGGAAAATTGTCTGCCGATTTTTTCATGAATAACCCGAACATATGCGGAGGCGTCCCAGTGCATAAGTAATTGCCATTCATGTTATTAAAGCGTTCTAGTGTAAAACATAACGCATGGTGGATATTTTACCTGAGCAGACAAAAGGTACCAAAACATGATGATATCTTTAAAAACGATGTGAAAATGTTCTCGAATTTTCTGATATGTTGTTATTCAAGCGACAGTGCTTGCGCAAGCTGGAACAACAATAAAAGTGTGCTCAAAATATTGACCCATTTCATTTACTCATCTTTTTCTCACAACATCCTCATTTATTTCTCTTTTCAGCTTTGCTGCACAACTTTAAAACATTCAACTAAATTCCAGACAGAAGTCAGCGATTCCAAAAACAAAATTGTAAAAAAAAGTCATCACTAACGGCTTATACGCTGTCAAAGATTTTACCTACGGCGATTGTATGGTGCAAATCAAATATTAGACGCGAATTTAAAAATTTTTCTTAAGAAATTTAGTTTTTATTTAATTTTGACAAACGCTGTTGATAGACCACAACTAAATATTTATGAAAATGCATCCCTTAAACGTCTACGAAGAAAACACTTTGGCACAAATCAGCAAAATTGTTAGAATTAAGCAAAGCGACTGAATCACTCACAGCGCTAAAGTGCATAAAGGGTTTACTCTCTTGCTTTATTGGTGTACAGATAATTGCGCCACCTCCAAAAGAACATTACTTGCATTGCAATTTAATTGATTCATACTTAGACTAGTGTTTTGAATTATTAGCTAACTGAGCTAAGAATTATTGCTGTTTTTTTTTTGAATTATTTTGTTTTGAGCGAACAACTAGTTGGAACTTCCCGTAGCACGTCAAAACATCTTAGAAAGTGGGAAAAGTTTACAATCTTCGGGCACTTCCCCATCAGCTTTTAGATATTGACACTTCTTACGAATTTCCTGCAGCCTTTCAGTAAATAACTCGACTGTTTTGGGACGATTTTGTAACATATCTGCTTTGAGCTGCATCGGCAAATTTTCGAAAAGAATTCTGACCTTTTCTTCTTCTCCAGCGCTGACATGGGTTGCAGCAATGTAATCCAACACACCGTATACGTACGTCAAGGGTTCGTCAACAGCGGAATTTTTTGACATGAATTTACTGATATCTAAGTCTAATAGATTTCTACCGAAGATTTTCAAAAATTCCTGCTCTGCGTCGCAAAATTTTTTCAGTTTGGATTCGCTGTTCTTGAACCATTTTAAGGCAGCATTTGTCAAGCACAAACCGAAATGCACCAAAGACTGTTCATCGCTCCACGAAAAATAGTTCTTAATTCTGTTAAACCTGTCCATAAAATCTTCTGCAGATTCAGTGGACTGTCCACCAAATACTGGTAAATCTCTAAGGCGAATTCCTGCCATCTTACGTACAACCACTTTTTTTTAAACTTAAATTTATGCAATCAAACTTTTTTGATCATCAACAACAAAAAATTCAAGAATCGCATTTTAAAGGGGCATGTTAAAACGATCGGTTACGACGAATTACAGATTCGCTCTTTCTGGTACGTCAGCAGGACTGTTGACTTGCGCAGATAAAAAACTTAATTATTCTACAAATCGATATATTTAAGAGTTAATTCAATTTTTTTCGAAAATTAATGGCATGAAAAGACGGCATCGAAATATACCTAAATACGTACTTAAGTATTACTGTTTCGACTCTGCTGGTCCTGCTTATAAATATTTCCTTCCAGGCGGGTCTCACCATATACGCCGTATTTTGTTACATGCAAAAGAAATCGAAAGAATACAGGGAAAATCCGCAAACAATCTAGAGCACACACTGTTAAAATGATCGAAATCCCTTACAGTAAGCTGATGATTTACGATTCTAGTAATATTAGGACTATCTTCTAAGGTCAACTTAATCATAAGATCAATTTTCATGATTAACCAGTTAATAACAAACATTCGTCCGAAGTCAACTAAATGACTATTTTTGACACAAACTTTATTTTAAAAAAACAAACTGAAAGCAACTGCACATCGTTATTAACTTATCCTGTTTAAACTATGTCAGGAACAAAAGGACCCACGAAGAGAAAGCAAAAATGATAAGTTGCCATACGACTTACAGAGGAATGCCGTTATGCTGCTTCCGCTAGTTGTCGACCACCTGCACCCGCTTCCGCTCCAACACACCTATCGTTGTACGCTCCGACAAAAGAACCGCAGAACGCCGGCACCACCTTCTGCACTAACAAGCCTTAAAACATTCACCGACGTCGTTTGTAAGCAGTGCAAAGTATTCTTACTAGATACCGCTCCCACACTCGCTCATACAACGCGTGGTTTGCTGTAAGCGACACTTGTGACCTTTCACAATCCACACTCGTCGCTCGTCTCACAGCGTCCACAATGACACACTATCCATCAGCAATTATAACAGCAAATCACTCGCACTGATGTCTCACGATTAACACTCGTAGTGGTAATGCACTCACCACTACTAATACATTGTCACTTGCAACAGTGCACTCACTGCTGCTAACATCACATCAACTCACTCTGAAACACTTGCAGTGGTTATAACCTCACCACTACTGAACTTGACCTTCCCTCGCAGCTCCACACCTTCAGCTACCTTTACTTGCTACGCACACATGCCCTCCATGTCGCGTAACTAAAGGTTAGCTGAGACTCGGTGGATGTAACCTTTCTACTACCAGTACAACAACGATAAACAACAGCGGCTGATCCGACCCGATGACCTTTAATGCAGATTAGCAGACAACAACTCGAATGCTAACAAAATGGCATGCAAAGATAAGGCAGATATTCCAAGAGAAGTTGTTCCTAGGCTGGATGGAGATGTACTAAATCATTTGACAACTTCATCGCACACTACTTTTTTAGCCAGGCACTTAATACATGTTACGAGAGATAAAACATTGCAGACAACAAAGACACACTATTGGTTTACACAATGATTCATTCCTTTCTTCACGCTCAGTCATTTGCCCGTTATCGTTCAAGCCACAACCTCTGGCTTGCTCACAACAACAAACTATCCTGCAATCAACCACAACAACCAACCGCATTCAACCGCATCCGCAACTGTATCCATTTAAAGCACGCCCGTTATGATGATGAATATGTATGTGATTCATGATGCATGCTGCTCATGACCCACAGAACACGCTTGCGCTATATACTCGCGCAACACAACTGTCACTGTTCCTTCAATAACTGACTGGGTTAATTGTATTTTTGGTGTATTACTCCGAATATTCTTGTCACCTTCTCGTCTTGGTGCACCATGAACGCCACACCTTTGTACCTGCGTCAATTATATTCGGGTGGTCGTGAAGTCAATTACGGTAACACGGTGCTGGTGCAGCGCAACGACGGTCAATGGTGGCTGGGACACGTTCAGGATATTGACGGGGATGAGTTCTTCATTGACTTCGACAGCAGCAGCATCAGCGCCCAATGGATCCACTCTCAGCATCTTTGGCCACACCGCTTCCTGGACAGAACTCGTTTCTATAACGGCTCTTCACTGCCAGTGGCGCTGCGGGAGGAGAAAGATGGTCCGATGGTGTTCCGCCTTGGGACAGTTACTGGGAGCGTCTGCGGCTTCCTGACAGTTCGCTTTGATGCCACAACGCCCTGCTTCATCCACCGGTCACACTGCGTCACACAATTGCCGATACCCGGCAAGCACCCCAGTTTTTTCGAGAAGCCTGACGATTTCGTGTTCCGTAAGCATGTTATCGGGTTCGAGCAGGCGCAATTGCTGCGTGAAGTGGATTTCTTGCCCAAGTACATAATGCGCACGTGCCGCTTAGCGTTGGGCAGTGTTGACCGTGTATGCGATGCCAGTTGCCGGTTGACACGGTATATAACTATGGACAACGTTCGGTTCCAGTGTAATGCGCACCAGCAAGCGTACGAGATAAATGTCAGTTGCCGCATGTTCGCGCGAGTGGGCACAGACTCGGTGACATTCATCTGCGCTGGACCGCACGGCGACGCCGCCGGGCGCAGTTTATTCTGGAATGAGGAGGCCCTGAAGGAAGCGTGCCTCATCTGCCTCGCTAAACAACGAGTCGATACCGGGACCATCAGCAGGAATTGCTTGATCGACACACTCTACCTGGGTTGGTCATGCGAGAGCCTAGTTAAAACTTCTTTACAAGTCCGGTGAACAGTTTATTGTAGGTACAGGTAATGCATGGCACCGATTCGCCAGAAAGGTTCATAATCTCTGCATAAAGGTTGATGCGGTTTCTTGTTGATGCGGCTGAACGAAAATCGACGAAACCCAACTGCAGAGATTTGGTGTTTGCGATAACAGTAGTTTAATGGACATCTTTCTACGCATCTGTAATTTTTGCTGTAGCAGCAAAGTATTCACCGGGTTTCACACACCCACAGGAAACAATAACAACGATATCAGCAATAAAACTTTATGGGTGCTTTTGCAGATGTGATGGAGACACGCATTACCGATCTTGCTCATCCGATTTTGGTCCGTATATTGTACAACCTAGATATCCGAACTCGATTCTTATGGATGCGCCGGTAAAACAACTATCGAGTAGAGACTTATCCGTTTCTCATTTCAGCTTGCTCATTTTCTCAGGGTCTGTGCGCTGTGGCGGATCTTGTTGCAGAAGCCCGCAGCCGACCGGGACATCATTTTTGACGTAGATTCCCTGCGCTCTAAAAGACATTTCGATAGAGAATTCTTTGTCGAACGTGCCATTTACGGGCACAAGGTTGTAGCGCTTAACGGCTCCGTTTCGCAGCATACTCGCAGCATGACCTTTACCGACGACGGACAATGCCGTGACCAGTACAAGAGCCGGGCAACCTTCCAACAGACTTTTTCGGAAAGCACGCAGATACTCAGACTGAAGGGCTTTTGCTTGCCTGTTATCGTCGTCAAAAATGGGAGGGATGTCGGCGATACGCTGATAAAGTCCTTCCTGAGCATTACACGGAATCACCACACCGGGGAGTGGGAATGTGAGACGATGGGGTCCCCGATGTCTGTATGCGAGCAACTGTGGCTGATCAACTACACCGTATCCATTCTTTCGCTGGATTATTCTCTACTGAGCACACTTTGTCACAGCGACGACAGCGACCAAACCTGGCTACACGACGGGCACGCGATGCACCGTGGCACAAACAAGTTGTCAGCGAGCCTGAACGTGCGCATTCCGTTTCTGCGCTTCCGCTGCAGGGAGACGCCGGCGGACCAGTGTCGGCGCTTAATAGCCGCGGTCAACGAGCGTTGTCCGGCCGTTAGTCCAGACGTGTACGCAAAGGTCACGGGGGTGCACGCGCGCTGGGTACAGACGCTGGCCTACCCGAACCAATGGACCGGCATTCGCCGGTTCCTAGAATTGTGAGTAACATGAAAAGTAATCATTTCCAAATTGAGTGACTATGCGACTGTATCCGCTTTGCTAGATTCAGTAGAACTCGCCCGGACGGCCATCCGCAGCGCTGGGATGGAGTGGAGCTGAGGCAACTGGATATCGCGCTGCTGAGTCCGTTGGCCCTTCACATACTGGACGGATACTTTGCAGACTGAGGACATTATGACCTTGTATTGATTTGTCGATGCACCGTTCGCACGTCAGCAGCACTGGCACTTTAGCACTGTTGATCGTTGCACTTACTACCGTTAATTTACTACCTGCTGTACATTTTTCCCCACTGCAAACCTAGTTGGATTATTTGAATTTGCCAAAACGCCAGACACACAATTATGCTGGAACACAATTATGCTGGAATTAACCAGTTAGATTTTAAAAGGTACCTAAGGGTTGAAAGAAAATTTAGAAAACACCCAACACACAAAGTCTGTGCGAAAGTGAAGAAATCACCACTGTCAACCCGATCACACCATCACTGTTACAACAGAAATCAGACAGCCACAAACGGAAAATCTCATTGAGATCAGTTTCTGCCGAGTGCACGCAGTCGACTGAAGAGAAGTCTCCCACCACGATACAGCGACGACAGGGCAAGAATGCCGGGCGCAAATACCAGCAGTTTCGACGCTGGCGGCACCTCCGCCAGCTTCCTAAGGGCGTCCGACGACGGCCGGGGACCGTTCCAGGCCCGGTGGATGCCGGCCACATGGGCCATGCCCACCACCCCCACCGCCACACGTCCGCGTGGACCCGCCGTCGTCATCAGCGGCTGCGACACCGACCGCTTCAGCGCCTCCGTCAACCAGACATCCCGCTCCTGCACGAGCACACGGTACACCGTGGGGCAAGCCGTCGCGAATTTTTCCTTCTCTGCCTGCATGAGCGCGCGCCGTGTCTCCGCATTTATCTGCCAGAAGGCTTCCATACCGGTACGCTTAGCCCGGATCTTCATCCGGAGCAGCCAGAGTCTTTCCCGCAGCGGTGCGGCGCGGATCCGCTGCCGCGTGATGCTCCGCGGCCGATCACCGAGGTATAGCGTGCAGTCGGAGAGAGTCATCACTTCCATGTAGGCAGCCCGCATGTCCGAAGCTTTTTCCAGCGGAAGTCCAAAATTTTTCAAGTAGAGTGCTGCTGACCTTTGCACGAGAAACGCCAGGATGGTCTTTGGCCAACCGACACGTCGTCCCAACAACTTCCAGTTATCTTTGGAATACCATTCTTCACTCAGTATAACCTTTACTGCATCTTCGCTCGGCATAGTTAAAATGCGTTGCCGTTCTGCAAGAATATTCCAGGCGGTTTATAATTTTGATTTTACTGGCACTCCTACGCAAAGCAATGAAATAAATTATTTTATTCATTTATATTTATGTAAACGTTTAACATACAGTACTGTAACTACAACAACACTATTAATAGTTTCTTAAAATTTTTAATGCAAGCAATTGTGTATGAATAACCATCCTCGCAATTACGCAAATATAACGATGCAGTCTGCTTGTCCTATATATTTACTGTAGTGGCTCGCACATCTTGTACCACAGAGTTAGTATACGGGGGAAAAGTGCATCCAATATACACACTCTAACCGGGCAAAGCGCATGATTCGCAGTTGGCGTGCATTGATAAATTTCTGATGTTTCTCAACATTTGGTCTGGAGAACCTTCTTGAATATTAAAAAAAATTAGAGCCCTGATAATTATTAACTATATTTATGCTCAAAAGCAGCCATTAACTTACTGTCAGCTCGAATTCAAACACTGATTTGTTGTGGTTTTTGGGGTGCCCCTGCAGTGTCAGGGGTACGTTCAGCGTCAACATTCTACAGCTACAGAACAATTCGAGCTCTCAGATACAGAGCTTCTTTTCCAAGGTGAATTACAATTTTAAAGAAAATGTTTGATTTACTGGTCAGATTCAGAAGGAGAGTTCATCTTGAAGTCAAATCAAGCAGTATTTCGTAGGCGTGCATTTTGCCCGGTTAGAGTGTGTGTATTGGATGCACTTTTTCCCCGTATACTAACTCTGTGGTAGAAGATGTGCGAGCCACTACAGTATTATTGTAGGATCACAGCATGCTAATGATAAACAGAGATCAATATTATGATAAAATATTATTAAATTATTATTTAGTAAGTAAGACATGTGCATGCAATTGTGTTAAAATTGCTATCGATAAGCTGCAGGCACGGTTTTACCTAAACACAGTTCCAGCAGCACCGAATCCGGCCTGACCATCCGAATCGTCAAACCGACGTCCTCCTGACTTTTATCTGCATTATGCACGGTTCCGACCTACAAGGCATCGAAATTACCACTTCATGAAAAGAACAGCTTAGTCTATGTCAATAATTCCCGCTCTGTCCTAAATCCATGCAGATTATGGGGAAATTTCGAAAATTTGTCAGTAACATAATACTAATGTCATTGCCAGTGCGTGTTGTGCCCTTACAACTCACAAGATAAACTCGCCCACCGGACGGAGGGTGTTCCAGCATGGTCACAGTGTCGGGCAGATCGGGATTTGCGATACGGAACTTGGGTGGTCGCAGACGCCCGGCCCGAACCGGAAAACCCGTTGGGATGGGCTTGAGGATGTCGGGAAGTGTGTAATCTCCATGGCCTTCACCCTGTGCAGCGTGGTTAGCGTCTAGTCCCGGGTGGCTCGTCTCGTCGTGTCCGTCTTCACGCTGCTGATAACCAGAAGCGTCTTCCATTCTCCTCATGCACAAATCACTCCTGTAAACGAAATTGTGTTGTTGAAGCAAGCTGGTTAGGTTTATGCAAATTGCAAAATGTCATCTGCTGTTTGAAATAAAAATCACACATCACTGCTCGGACCCGGATGTCTCCGTTAATAGATCACTACTTCAGCTTTCCGCAACCTCTTTTCACATGAATAATATCAATATTCACTCTATTCAACGTTCCGGGATACCGAATTCGCTGTGAACCGGACAGGGTCAACACAAATACAAAGCACAAATTCGGTCTTTTTTTAGCTTCATTGTTCTAACTAACCATTAAAGGTTTCTTGAATAGTGTATATGCTCGAATTCGATAATATCAACTTCGGTAGCGATTTCGGTGTAACATTGCGATTTTAACTAAACCCAGATGCAGTAAAATTCCATTCCACGAGTTTCGCGGCCAGTCTAGACCAAAGGTTGCCGCCGGAAGCGCAATATTATAATAAAAAACGAAACAGCATTTATAAAAGAAGCACTTCCTCTATGCTGTCCTGATCGGGGATCGTACCCATTACACAAATCGCGTTTCCCCGTTGTATTTGCGTAGATACTCGCTTCTCAAAAAAAACTTCTGGCCAGTGGAAGTCGCTGTACCGTTTCCAACCATCCAACCATTTCCACTAGCTCTTTAGTTGCGTATGAATGACCTGATAAGGACCAATCCTTTCCAGACCCGGCCGCGAAGGTCATCGTCGGTATGGTTACACCGGCCCGGATTTCAGGCCGACCAAACCGGGCCGGTGTAATCATGCCGACGGTGACTAGAACGTTCGTTCCTGAAACTGCGGTAAAATAGATAAGGGCTATTTTAACGCAGTGTGCGGCAAACTAGCCTTAGCCGTTCTTTGATTATTCCGTAATCAACTTCGTCAGCTTGCTGAGCCGGAGTCTTTCCATGCGCTACGCTGAATAGTAAAATTGACTGCTCGTGCGTGGTTCATACTGATCTTGCTGCCTGTTAGGGTGTGTCCACTATGGGGCCTACTTCCTACTTCTGCGCGAGCACAAAGCCGATCAGCACATTGTTTTCGCTGTCCCTCCGTTTAGCGCTGGCAGTCCCCGGAGTGTGACTGCGCAACACTGCAACCTGGATTACAAACTCATTACCATGTTGGACTGCAAGGTTTCGCGTTATACACGAACACTAGCCTTCCTGGAACGTATCGAAAACTCTGCGGATAACACTCCGCTGTGGAGTTCGACCAACTACAAAATGTTGATTACCAAGACGATATTGCAAACCAGAGGTATTTGCCTGCAACGAATAATCATCAAGAACAGCGCTGAACACCAGTGGGGTCCGAAATTTTCCAGCATGGGCGTGCGCACCATTCATCAGGCTGTGGAACCTGCAGAAGACTGGCTGGCAGTGCTGTTGACAGTGTGCGATGAATTTGTGCTTATGAACTACACTGTTCCCCTCTGTCCCGTTATCGATCCGCAACAGGTCCAACGGTTACACGATGGAGACACCTTCTGGCCTGGAAGTCTGGCCCGTGACAGGGTCCAACCACAGACGGTGCTTGTCCCGTTAATGCGCTTCCGTAGTACGGATTCGGTCAGGGAGCAGTGCCGAC
>NW_026570744.1:0-11545 GCF_019649055.1 Paramacrobiotus metropolitanus
GCGATACGCTCAGCGAAAACGTACAACCAGAGCGAAAAATAATGAATATTATGGGCCGACTGGTTGCATACGTACTGCACAACACTTGATGTTATCGCTAATTCTCACTGATGCTAGTTCTCGAAAGATTTGGACATTTTTGGAAATTTAGTGAGGAAATTAAATAATATTGAAGCGTTCAGCGTAACATGAGTGGTTTTGATCAGTGTGGCTGACCACGCTGATTACAGGTGTTGAGATGCTGCGGTAAACTGTCGAGTTGAGGAAGATGAATTTGAATGGATTTTTGGCCGGTCTGACGTGACGGCAATTAATTTGTGAATTGTGTTGATTATTACGGATTAAATTGTGAGCCAGTGTCAGTGTGTGTTTGAGTTTGTTTATACCCTTTCCTTGCTCGTGAAATACCACCTACACAGAACAGTCGTTTTGGCCTCGTGGGCCGCTGGATAAGCAATCCACTTTGAGAGATCTTAGTGTCTTGTTTTATGGCGCTCCTGGTCTCCTTGCCTGAATCCCCTGACTTCATGGGCTCACGAAAATCGCGCAAGCGTTCTCCTTCGTCTTCGTCCTCATCTTCTGAATCCTCGGGATCTTCAGATCCGCATCCTCCACCCCGTCCGCCTGTGAAGAAAGCCGAAGAACTCCGTGTGGTGAAAGTCCAGGCTACGCGCAAACCTGAACAGCAGAAGCCATCGGTCGCGAAACCAGCAGCTGTCAAGCCTTCTGCGTCGAAGCCTGATCAGCCTTCTCTGAGTCTGTCCTCACCCAGAAGACTACGGATAAGCCATACAAAATCCCCAAGCTCCTGTCAAGGAATCGGAGAAGCGCTCTGCGTCAGTCGTCCCTGTGGAGAAGTCGGATAAGAAAAGAAGACCGAAGAGTCCGCAGCCAGTTCCTCGTCATCCTCTTCCTCTACCCGCAAAGCAACAGGTACAGTGATTGCACAATAAATCACTGGTAATTTTACCATTTATTGTGGGTAAACGTATTGTGAAAATCAGTTACCAGCATAATTGTGGACCTTTTGCTACCCGTACAACTTCCAGCATAATTTGAAGCGGCGTCAATTGACCAGTTAATTATCGTTATAATTAATTTTCTGGTGACCTTAAATTTGCGAATCTTTAAAAATCTGCTTGTTTCTTGCTGAGATAAGCACTTTCGTAAATTTGAAAGGTCATTTCCTTGTTTGTCGGATAATTCCCGGCTGCGTACCTGGATTCTGTCTGGGTCGTAGTCTGAGCACAATAACCTGTCACGAACAGGAAATTACCCTCTCGCGTCAATTAATTGGCGCATATCCCAATTGAGCTGTACAATAATACAGCAAAATTCCGATTTGCGTTTCGATTTACTACAGTGATATTACCGCATTCGCATACCAGCGTTTGCTAATAATTACCATTAATTACCGCTAATTACCGAAAAATGGCTACCAAAGCAGAAATTTTTGCACAACTAAATGATACGCAAGATTCTCTGAAGCAGCTCAAGAAGCTATGCGAATTTTGCGTATCCGACCTGGTAGTACCAAAGACCTGATGAAAAGTGATATTGCTGATCACCTGCTCGCTCAGAAAATTCCCCTTGCAAGCGTCGTTGAACGCATGCCGAAAGATGCAGAACCCTTGTCCGAAAATTCCCGTAAAACTGCTGATACTACTTCGAAATCTACCGAAGCAGCGAAAGCTCCCGAAGCTTCCCAGAAGCAACCGGTTAACACTGACGTTCGGTCCACTACGGATCCGGACAATCGGGCTGGTAGCAGCATGCTGCTGATACCCGTACAGTTACCGATACAAGTACCGATACCAGTACGAGTACCGAACGGATACCGCAAACGAAGATATTCAACTAATCAGTGATTCACCGAACCGAAAGTCCCGAACCGAATCAGAATACCGTACATTCTTAGGCACGCTTAACGATGATGAAAAGCGTGCTTGATAACATTCTCTTGTTGCATGAAGAAACCGTCCGTCGAGATATCGAGAGCGAACGTAAGCAGATGCTTGATCGCATCGATCATCTCGAACGTGACCGTAATTCCGTGTCGCTGTCCCAGCTTGTCGAAGCTTTATCAAAGATGAGTACTAATTCCCCGTCGTCGTCAACTACCGTTGATTCTCATAAAGTTTCCGTGAAAGATTTCGGTATTCAGAAATTTGCGAACAAGTCTGAACTGATTATTACCGATTTCTTCCGGCAATATGACCGTGCTACCAACAGTCTTGGGTGGCCAATATCAAAGAAGATTCTCATGCTACCTGCATACCTCGAAGATTCTCCTCGCAAGTTCTTTGAGTCTATGTGGGAATCAAATCAGAATACCGACTACGATGGATGGAAGTCCATCCTGGTCAAG
Organism: Paramacrobiotus metropolitanus; assembly: GCF_019649055.1. Lineage (NCBI taxonomy): Eukaryota > Metazoa > Tardigrada > Eutardigrada > Parachela > Macrobiotidae > Paramacrobiotus > Paramacrobiotus metropolitanus. The sequence goes on from NW_026570744.1 coordinate 2,369, forward strand.
CGATATTTACCTGCTGATTATAAGCTCAACAAGCGAATTGCATTGTCTCAGAAAACTTTCCGACCTGGTCAAGATGTTGATACATTCTTTGACGAACTACAGGTCCTGTTCGATGAAGTAAACCCATTAATGTCCGAAGACGATAAGATCGCTGAAGTTACCCGAGCATTCATGAATATACCAGAGTACCGCAAGTTACTGGCAGTCACTGATGCCAAATCAGTTGACCAGATGCGATCAGTGCTGACCAAAATTGCCAATATCGATAAAACCGACACTCCCGTTGTTCAGAATGTTACCTGTGATAATGCTGAAGTGAATTTCATGAAGAATAATTCCCAGTCGAATTACCGTGGCAGAAGCCGTTCTCGTGATAACCGTGATCGAAACCGTGAACGTTCTGATAGTTCGAAATACCGCGATTACAGACGTGACCGCAGTCAGTTATGATCGTAATTACCGCAGTAATCGAACTTATGCCCGGCAGTTCCGTGATAACCTGTTCCGTGATCGCAGAGATACCCGTGACCATGACCGCAACCGTGACCGTTCTCGTGAGAGGTCCCGTGACCGGGACCGATCGCGAAGTTCGGATCGTTACCCTACCCGTCGCAGGTCTAATTCCCGTGAACGTCGTGATGCACCTGTGACTGAATGGAGATTCCCTCGAAACGAACTTGACTTTGAAAGCTACCGACTACGGTCTGGTAAGCTTTTCTATCCCGTGTGTCTCGATTACCGTCATACCTTTAAGCAATGTACCAAAGCGAAACCGCAGGACCTTGAGCACGTTGAGCCAAAGTGTCCTCGTGGTGTGCTGTACCGTGTTCAGAAAGAATACGATGATTTCATCCGTGACAATTATACCCCTGATTTTTGGGAGTCCCGTGAGGGAAAAGCCTAATGCCACATCAGAAAGGAGGTCAATGTGGCAGATATTACCGAAAGCCTCCCTACCGATATGATAAGTACCGACATTTCAAGTACGGTGGTCAATTTCCTAACAGAAGTACCAGTCAAAACGTTGATGTCAATGATTTCTCAGTCAGATTTTCCGATAATTACGTGAATACGGTTAAAAGTGACCCTGCTAAATCCCCTTTCCGTACCTTTGGGATGCCTGATATTGTGAAACCAGTGTATGCACCAGCAACCATCAATAACCAAAAGGTCATCGTGTTAGTTGATACCGGTGCTAGCTGTTCCATTATCAGCGAACACACAGCTTCACGATTGCGTCTGCAATTTAGAAGGTGTGATTCCAAAGCTCCCAAACTGCACTTCACTACTATTTCCCAAACCTTTCAGAAGGATGAAATGTACCAATCTGATATTACCGTTGAACTGAATGGCAGAACAATCCCCATAAAGTGTACATAATCTGTAACTCTCCGAGAGAATTTGTGATTCTTGGAAATGATTTCTGTAAAGCATCTGGTGTATGGATACATCCTAAGACCGATCGCTTATGCTTCGAAGAAGACCTGAAACCTGAACCTTCTAAGAAGATTCAAATTAACAGTACGATCATTTCCGACCTGCAAGATCTGCACTACTCTCAGAAGAGTTTTGTACCTAATTATTTGCTGAGGCAAGTGTACAGTACCAGTAATAAAGCAGTGCTAAGTCCCATTCCTGAAAATGAGGTTCCTACAATAAATACCGCAGTTATAAATGTACCGAGTGAAAACAAGCCTGTGTCCGTGAAAGACTCTAATACTGAAGCAGAACCGTCTGTTATCGCTCCGATAAACACTACGGTACCTACTGAAGAAATTGTTAGTAAACCTGAAGCCGTAATCAATCATATTGGTCTTAAATGGGAGAAAACGAATATTCTCATTCAGAATACCATAGTAATTCCAAAAAAATCCGGAATTAAACTGATGATTGATTTACCTGACAATTACAGTGGTCCTGTCTTGTTAACTCCCAATAAAAAGCTAATGTTGAATCACCTGGTGTCTGTTGGCAATTGTCTCGCTACCTCTGTTGATGGAAAAGCTGAGATATTAATTACCAATTTCTCGCAACGTAAGGTCCGACTGAAGAAGAACGTTAACGTTGGTACCTGTGAGAAAATTGATGATTTTGCCGATATTGAAGTGATAGAAGTGGAGTTTAATACTACCGTAACTACCAATGATAAAGACCCAAAACCTAATGATTCGAACATTACTGATGAAGAATTTAAGGAACATATTACCAAGATGAAGTTCAATCCTAAATTACCGAATTTTGATCATCAAAAGTTAATGGACCTGTTTCTCAAGCATAAGACCGTGTTTCCTTCTAAATCCCGTAAACTTGGTGAATTTTCCGAGGTTGTCCATGAGATTGATACCGCGGAAAATAAACCGGTTAAAAAAACACCATGGCGAACTTCCTACGCTCAGAGAATGCCCAATAACGAGCAAGTGGATGAAATGTTGCGTGATGGCATTATACGTGAGTCGAAGTCACCATGGTCGTTTCCCGTTGTTCTGGTCAATAAGAAAGACCCTACTGACAAACCTCGATTTTGTGTCGATTTCCGTGCGTTGAATAAACTTACCAATCGTCCGATGTGGCCGTTGCCACGAGTGGAAGACGCAATTAGTAGTTTTGGAAAGTCGCAGTTTTATACTTCCCTTGACTTTAACAGTGGATTTTGGCAAATCCGTGTTAAAGACACTGATATTCCCAAGTGCTCATTCGTAACCATGGATGGCCAATACGAATTCGTTCGTATGCCATTTGGTTTGAATGGAGCTACAGCTACCTTCCAGCGTGCAATCGATTCCATCCTACACCACCTTAAGTGGAAAGGTGTAGTGTGTTACATAGATGATGTTCTTATCGGTGGCAATACCTTTGAAGAACATTTAAATTTACTCGATCAAGTTTTGACCGCTGTGGCGAAAGCTGGATTCACGATTAGTCCCAAGAAGTGTGAAATTGCTTTCAACCAGATAAAATTCCTTGGGTTTATCCTGAGTAATGACGGAATCAAACCAGATCCGTCTAAAGTTGAAGCAATTCAGAATTTCGCGATTCCCGCAACGCCGAAAGAAATCAAATCCTTTATCGGCGCTTTAACTTATTACCGTGCCTTCATTAATAACTTCTCGACGATTGCATTTCCTTTGATTCAGTTGACCAAGCAGAATGTTGCTTTTCAGTGGACAAAAGCATGTAATACCGCTTTTCAGAAGTTGAAAGAATGCCTAATTACCGCCCCGATCTTAAAACCATTCGATCCCGCGCTAAAGACTCAGATTAAGACCGATGCCTCTGGCGTTGGTGTGGGCGTAATTGTTGAACAAATGCACCCCGATGGATGGCATGTTGTGGCATATGGCTCGAAGATGCTCGATAAGCACCAAAAGAACTACAGTACCACTGAAAAAGAGTGTTACGCCATCGTATGGTTCGTTAAAAAGTATAAACATTACCTTTCCGGAAAGAAATTTAAAATAATTACCGACCATAATGCCTTAAGGTACCTAATGCGTCTCAAAGAACCAGAAAGCCGTCTGAACCGATGGGCCTTGTCGTTACAACAGTATGACTTTGAGATCGAGTACCGTAGGGCCGTTTGCATGCCGATGCTGACTTATTAAGTCGAAATCCCTTTGAAAAGTCCGAGAAGAACGAAAATGACTGTGAAATTCCCTTGTATGCCGTTAATACTAATATTCCATTTGAAATTAAAAATACCGAACTACTCATACGTGAGCAAATGACCGACGAATTCTGTCAAAAAATCATTACCATATTGAGTGATCCCGATAAATACGTTAAATTACGCAAAGCGTACCAGAAGCGTATCGATACATTCCGAATTGTCGATAAAATTCTGTATAAAGTGCGTTCGCGTCATGGTAAAAATACCTTGTTAATTGTGCTACCGAAGAAGTTACGTGCAGATATCCTTTATGCATGTCATGACTGTCCGATGGCAGGACATGTTGGTTACCATCGAACGTTTGAGAAAATGCATGCCCGTTACTTTTTCCCTAAAATGACCAAATATATTGAAGTTTACTGTGAGAGTTGTGAGTTGTGTGTGAAGCGAAATGCCATGAATATTGCTCCTACCGGGTACATGCAGAAATTACGCACTCATAAGCTACTTGAGTCGTGGTCCCTAGATCACCTTGGTCCCTTCCATGTAAAAGATGGATATCAGTACCTACTCGTAGCCGTTGAGAATTTTTCCGTTATGCGATTGCAGTTCCCGTCAAGACTACCAGTGCGATTGAGATTGCCCAAGTGGTTCTTGCAGAAATTATCCTCAAATTCGGTCCCCTAAATACCTTACTTCCGACCGTGGCACTGGATTTACCAGTCATATTATCGCAGCGATTAATAGGCTAATCGGTATACAACACCGATTTACCACAGCTTATCACCCTCAGTCAAATACCCGTGCTGAGAGGATGATGCGATTCATCGCTGAAAAATTGACCATGTACATTAATCAGAACCAAGATAACTGGGTAGAATACGCTAAATTTATAATTTATGCGTATAATACTACTCAGCACAGTACCACGAACATGTCTCCACACTACCTCATGTTTGCTACCGAACCGATATTAACCGTTGATACCATCTTTAAAAATGCCAGTTTGCAAGAAATCAGTAAGCAGACCAATGCCAAATACTGGAACGAGTTACGGCAAAAGTGGAAAAATGCTCTTGATTTCTCTCAAATATTATGACCGTGTGCATGAGAAAATGCACAGAATTACGATAAAATAAAGTTGAAAATCCCTTTAACACCGGTGATAAAGTATGGATTAAAGATGAACAACGTACCGTTGCTCGAACTCAGAAATTAGAACTGAAGTTCAAAGGTCCATACGAAATTACCGAATTCAGCCCTGATGGAAATGTTACCTTAAAGTCCCTTCAGAAAGTGTTGAAAAATCACCTAATTAGTATTGTCCATATTTCCAAATTAAAACGGTTTAAACCGATCGATTTGGATGTAGAGGACAGTAAAATGACTATTTACGCCGTATATTCCTCAGAAATCTAGTATTTCTGACAGTATTACTGTGCCGAAATTACCTAGTACTGTGAATACCGACGTGATTAATCCTAAAGTACCGCCTGTTGAGCCCGTTAGCTCTGAAAATGCCGACACTCCTGTACTTAGACGATCTGACCGTATTCGTAGACAAGCGCATTCTGTACTCCATAATTTATACGAATACTTCGCTTAAAGTGTCGTCACCGTGTACATTGTCTGTATTTTTCAGAACCGAAGATGGCCAGTTCGCGCTCGCAGTCCCGCATGTCAGTTGACCAAGTACCATCGGCCAGTAATTCCCGTACCGTTGAACACTCTGGTAATTACCATAATTCCGAAAACCTTGAAATTACCATTAATAATTATGATAATGGCGAATTTCCCGAGTCACCGTCTGATTCTCGTTTTTATGCAGAGGTCCTGCATGTGGACAAAGAACGACCACAATCGGATGTCACTGGTCTCGACGAAGCACATCCCAGTGATTACCGCCGTTCGCGCAACTTTAACAACACCTCTGTGAATAATTCCCGCAGAATACCTCTCAGAATACTTCCGTGGTAGAGTTCATGATTGCAACTTTGGCCTTAACCGTACTCCACAAGCGGTTACCTATGTTAATACGAGTGTCCCGCGTCACGAACCTAAGCACCTGGCTGACTTACCCAACAATCCCTTTATTAAACGGAATCAGTCCCGTAGCTTCGACCGATACCTTGCTGATATGGCCAAAGCTATTCCTTTACTGCAACAAAAGCTACCGATGCTACAGAAGCACGCGAGAAGGCCATTTTAACTGCGGAAGCTGAGGCTCTGAAACAGATGCGCGAAAACCTCTTGACCTTCAGCAGTCCCACCGATTCGGCCGTCGGATATGTGCGGAAAGTGTATGCTTCATTTCCCGTACCCATGTCTACCTCTATTGCTTGTGAGTGTGAGATTAAATTAAAGACTTGTGAGATTAAATTGTGAGCCAGTGTCAGTGTGTGTTTGAGTTTGTTTATGACCTTTCCTTGCTCGTGAAATACCACCTACACAGAACAGTCGTTTTGGCCTCGTGGGCCGCTGGATAAGCAATCCACTTTGAGAGATCTTAGTGTCTTGTTTTAATATGTATTTGGATCTAACGTATACACGTAACCTCGGAAGGTTATATCTTACTTTAAAATCTTCATCTGTGTAATGTAAGTTTTTAATCGTTGTACTGTAGCGCGGATGGATACATTAACGATGCATGTAGGGGAAGTGCACTGTAGATGGAATGAGCATGCAAAGCAGAACGGTAGCTTACAGTACATCTGGCCTTCTTGAACAGTCACAGAATTTAGATATATTTAGAGTAGGAAGGCGTAGCCTTCTTATGCAATGGCCATGTACGTATTAATGTGTAGACGAGTCATGTTGTTGATTATGTAAATGCCTCTGACATCTGACAGAAGTAGCCTGAACATTGACAGATATTCTGGAAGACGTAAGGATGATAATTATTGGTTATATGCAAAGTATACTAGCCGATTAGTATCACATCTATGCAGCTCAATAATGGTTGTGTTGCGGTTTAAAATTTGTCGCAAAACTCAACTAGCAAAAGTGCTTCATCTGCCTGCTTGTGATTATCCGTAGGCATTTAGTGATATGTCGCAATTGTTCGGTTTTTATTTTGTTTTTCGACAACGTTGTACAGTACACAATACACACTGAAACAAATGCAGTGTGAATTTTCACAACAAAAGCTCCATCAATGGTCCCGAGCACAGAAACCGCGTTACCCCGTTAGGTTTTCAGCGATAGACGTTGCCAAAGGAATTCCTGGGAGCGAGATGTACCGGTGTGCTAATTAAACCGCTTACCAATTTCCTTCACCAGCATGGTTGCTGACTTTCCCCCTGCTTCCAGCGTTTCGTAAGCTGGAGCCGCGGAGATATAACAACCGTCCGGGTACGCGTATAGTCCGGATTTCCTGTTTTCGCCTGTGCTGCTGCGGACCCTGTGGACTTGATATGAGAGGTAGCAACCGAGTCAACACAGGTTACTTCCCAGGACAAGCACATGTTGCGTTTCCAAGGCAGGCCTATGTCTTTGTTTCCCGCAGGTTTTACATGCATACGCAGGTTATAGATGCAGCGCCCTTGCCCTACACTCTGTTCTAATACGCTGGCGAGAGCTGCAACAGGAGGACCCGCTTCCAGCTCTCCTTCCAGTAGCCTCACATCGGTGTGGACCAATGCCTAGTTGCTGCTGTTCGTCTTGGCCGCTGCCAAAACCCTGACCAACGCTTCCTGTTTCTACTGTTAGCGTCACCATCGCGCTGGGCGTTACCGACGCGAGTCCATTTCGATGCCATCCAGCGCTTTCCGTTGATCTTCCTGTTGACCTACGCGAGCCAAATTTGGCGCCATTTGATCCTGATATTTTCTTATGTTTGTTTTAGGTTTTCTTACGTTTTCTTATGATTCTTGCGCATGATCGCCGAGACGCTCGAAGAGTAGAAGAGTGAAACACAGAGAAAAGCGAGAAAAGTCATACAGGAAAGAAAAAGACAGACTTCAACGAGCGGTGAAAAGGAAATAGTAGCTTAACAACATACTCACAAGCTCGAAAGCGATAGGCTACAGCGCGTAGTGCGCCGGGCAGCAGAGCCCCAAACGTTCGTGTGCCAGCGGACAAAACCCAGTTCGTGTACCAGCTATACCTCGCGCAAAAAAGCCAGTTTCGCGTTTTCTGGCACTGTTCGTCTCGTATTTTCTTTTAAGCGCTCGTTAACGTTTGTCTATTTCCTCCATGCCTCGTGACCTTTCTCGGCCTGTCTCTCCGATTCCACTCCTCTCCCTGGTACCTACTCTTCGAGCACAGTCATTCTGACGTTACCGGGATTGTTAAGAGTCTGCCTTTGTGAAGAGGAAGTTAAAGGATAAGAAAGTTCTGACGAAATAGTGAAGTTACGGTAAGAGGAACTGATGACGTAACAAAGAAGTTGCGGGATAAGGAAGTGTTTGCATGGGTAGATGCTACCAAGCCGAACCTATTTCTATCCTATACTGCACGTGCTCGTACTCTGTACACCTTAATATCTGTGCATGTGCGATCGTTTGTGTATTCCGGTAACGGTTAAATGCCGGTGCAGCTGGTATTAATTTCCACTCTTATTATGACTCACAAATGAGAAATTTAGCATGGTTTCTTTTGAAATACCGCATTTTCTGACATCTTCCCACTGCTGAAAATATCCAGTCAACTGCACAACCAGAAACAAGTCACATTGCTCACGAAATGCGGATCTGCAGTAAACTGAACCAGGTTTTTTTACAGACACATGTTTTTACAAATTATAACAACAAAATCTCAGTTAAACTTTCCATTTCCTCCATTGTCCCGAGAACGGATGCCGCATTACCCCTTTGAATTTCGAGAGATAAGCGTTAACACAGAAATTCAAGATCGTTTTTCTTCCGGTATGTAGTTTCAGTAGCTTTCCTAGTTCTTACTTCTTTGATTATGGCTATCGCTGAAGGGTCCCACTGGTCTAGAGTTTCAAAGGCGATAGGTATCCAAATGTACCGTCCTCAAGACACGAGTACAATCCAGATCCAGATTACTGCGAGAAATCCTATCACGATCGCGAGTATCGACACTCGCCATACTGGTAGGATTTCCCGCAGTACTTTGGATATTCGTTTTTTATTGGTTTTGGACTTTCTGGCGGTTTATGGAAGACGGACAGTAGATGGCGAGCAACAAAAAAAAGGGTAATTTTATTTCCCCCTTAATTCCTTGGATGCTCGCTAATCTACTGTCCGTCTTCCATAAACCGTCCTTACTCCATATCGTCGTTCCAATATGATTGTGGAGTACCATTACATTCGATGGAGTGGACTGCTTCGGAGCCTCATGCTCATGGAATTGTGGGTATGGGAGCGTTGGCCATTTTATCCTAAATTATACAACACGACAATTATCATGAGAATTCGTATTTAAAATTAATTATCCGTCGTCGGTGATTATTGTTCAGTTGCGCAACCGGATATACCGAGTTGGCCAGAAACCGGTTTTTAGGCTGCATTTGTGTAAGCGACTAAGCGGCTCATGTGCGGGGGAAAATAAGATTTCCCGTACTGTATGAGGGGAAAACTAGAGGCCCCAAGCGAAGTACTACCAAT